>NC_036453.1:14216593-14516593 GCF_002775205.1 Xiphophorus maculatus | reverse complement strand
TGAACCTACAAACTGACTGTGAATGACCTTTGACCCTCTGACTTACTGATCTGATTTGATTCAGACTCATTCTAGGATTTTACATCAGATTTAAGTCTTTACTTTGACTAGACCACTGGTTTTACAGCTCTTTCCAGACTGATGGCTGCAGCTTGTTTTGTTTAGCCTGCTTCGTGTTGTGAGTCGGGTTCTGTTCGTTTAACGACATGGACTTAATCACAGCTGGTTCATGGCTTAATGTTGGTTTGCATCAATTATTTCTGAGAAAACCAGAAAATTACTCGAAAATTTATTTTCTGGAGTAAAAATTAGGAATAAATCTGTGTGGATGTAAAAACGTTATCATAAGTGAATAAACAGTTCAGTTCAGTATTGATCCTATGATTTCAGTTAATTCTATTTTACCTGAAGGTGTTTCTGAAATGATTTGACTCCGAGACTCACCTGGTAAATCTTCCCTGACGTCATCTATTGACAGTTATGAAATTGAGCGTTTTTATGATTTTGGGTCCTGAGGGACTTTTAACCCGTTAAGCGGGTCCAGATATTTAACCCGTGAAGATGAACAGAACTTCACCGAACATGTTTCTAACCTGCGGTTACGGCGGCTGCTGTTCTGACTCCAGCTTTACCTGCCCAGGTGTGTACTGTGATGACGTCAGCAGGCGATCATCAGTTCTCCGGTTCGCTTTCAACAGGTCTGACCTTCACAGGGATCCGATCCGGTCCAGTCCGGTCCGGTCCTGCCCGGTTCGGTCAGCTGCTCCGCCTCGCTCCCATTGATCCCCCTTTGGCCCAGGTTAGCTCCGCGGCTAAAGTTAGCTCTGAACTTTGGTCCAGTTTGAGTTGCTCAGCGGCTCCTCGGTGGTTGAACTCTCAACTCTAAGGTCCTTCTGATCCGCCCAGACTCACAGAGACGCTTCAGGTTCTTCTATGGGTCAAAGGTTAATGGTTCTGACCCAAGCGAACCGCTTCGCTTTCCTTCGTAAGCAACGTGAACTGATGTCCGATTGAATCTCGTTCTTCTTCTTTATCATATTGGCGGTTGGCAAATAGCTGAAGGAAGCATTACTGCCACCAACTGGTAAAGTGTGAGGACTACACGACAAACAAAACAAATAAAGGTAATTAAAGGACGGGAGTTCCTCAGTTTCTACATGGGCACAGTCCGGTCCGGTCCAGTTCTCATTCTGGAACCTTCTGGTCGTTAAATCTTAATATCTGGAGAAGTTTCCCAATATCCGAAGCACAACGGAGGAGTCATGATCGGATGGGTGGAGATGCCACTATCAGTGTACGTGGAAGTTTGGTATGTGTGACGTCAGCTTTACGTAGAGAACCAGCTGATCCTCTGAGGCGCCCGCGGGAAGCAGAAAGTTCTCCAGAACCCGTGGAGCTGAAGTTCCTGCAGGTAAGCTCTCCTGTGTGGGGCAGATCCAGTTGGTTGCAGGTTTGAAACCCTCCGAGGCTCATTATATTTTATATACTTTTTATATTGACAGCATGTTATATTTTATTTTTATTTTTATTTTGTCTACAATTGCTACTCAGTGGTGGTTGTTGTGTGTCTTGTCTCTATGCTGCTGTAACTGCGAAATAATTTCCCTGCTGGGATGAATAAAGTAATTCTATTCTATTCTATTCTATTCTATTCTATTCTATTCTATTCTATTCTATTCTATTCTATTCTAGTCTATTCTATTCTATTCTATTAACCTGCTGCTGTCATGTTAGCGAGCCTCTGCTGATAGATGATTAACCATCTTATCCAGCGATATTTGTTTTTATTACACGTTTACTACAGTTTTACTTCTTGAAGAGCTTTTAATATCTGTTATTATGACTCAATAAAACTTCATAGATTCTATTTTATTTCTTTGTTTTGTGTATTTCGTGGATTTAGTCAGTTATTATCTATAACTGTCCCGATGTTTATCTGAAACTGGAGGCGTTTGGACCTACACTGGGGCCATAAAGGTTGCATAAATGTTTCCACTTTTTTGGTTTACAAATATTTTTTCAGTTTAGAAATTATGTTTGAGTTTCGAATCTTTATAAATTTTACATTACATTTTATATTTTTCATTTTCGATTCTTTTTTTTTTCTTAAATGTTTTTTTTATTTTCAATTCTTAGTTTAGCATAAAAATAATTTCCAGTTTCAATTTATAAACTTGGTGGGAATATACTGGAACTTAGAATAAACATATAGCAATACAACTAACAGGGGTGACCTTATTGTAATTTTTCCGCATCAACTTTATTGTTCCAGTTTAGCTTCATAGAGGCGGTCCAAACTGACTGGCGGTTCTGGCACACAGAGGGGAAGTACTGGATCTGTCCAGCAGATCCAGTACTTCCTGTATAAATTACAGTTATTCATTATAACTGTAATAAATCAGTTATTTGTCTTTCTACACGGACAACACTTTATATTAAAACTGGAAATAATGAAAAGTAAACAAATCTCAGAGAGTCACGTAGTGAAACATGTTTCAGTTTGAAGGACTGACTGAGGGTGTTTTGCAGGTCGGATCCAGAGAGAAGAGAACCGACTTCTGCTCAAGAAGTTCTGCTCAGTGTTGGGTTGGAACCATGCAGACAGAAAGGAACAGGAGAGGATTTAAGCAGCATTTTATTGAACGGCAGCACTTGAAGCTCAAAGATCTAGAAACAGAAGCTCTAGATGCAGGTGTGGAAAACAAATATCTGAACAAAAGAAACATCCCAGAATATCCTAAACCAGAGTTCCACGTGAGTTTTCTAAAACATGAAACTACAGGATCAGGGCTATGTGGGATCGAGAGGGATGGGGGCTTCAGGAATCCATATGGAGAATCCCTGATATGGTGGAGTCTGGCTGTGGGACCAGACCAGATGAAGGACGCAGAGACGAGGCTCCTGGAGAAGACGTTCCCAGACCGGATGGAGGGCGAAGATCCTGAGCAGCAGAGCTTCCTGTGGAGGTTTGCCACGTCTCCAGCCTTCAAGGAGACGTCCCGGCTGGGCTGGTACCGCTTCACCTTCCCCCTGCAGGAGGTGCTGACGGCCTACAGAGACCAGGTAACACCTCTCCACAGGTCACACCAGGAATCTCTGCTGAGGTCACAGGGTCATCTGGAGGTCAAGTACCTGCTGGAGGAAACCTCAATGCGGGATTGGGAGGAGGGAGCAGGAGTCAAACTCACAACTTCACCGTCCATACACAGATAGATGTATGGATGAACAATTGAAGGAATGAATAAACAGATGAATGACCTGATGGGACTATGATGGCATAGTTCCATCAGTTTGGGATTGCGTGGATCGTCTGGTTCGTTCCCCGCTCCATCCGCCTCTGTCGTTGTGTCCATGGGCAGACACTTCACCCGCCCTAGAGGGCGCTGTGGCGGACGGCAGCCTTGTTTCTGTCAGACTGCCCCAGGTCGGCTGTGGCTACTATCCAGTAGCTTTTCACCATCACTATGAAAAGCTACTGGAGTGGCTGAATGTAGTGTGAAGTGTTTGGGGTCCTGTGGACTTGATAAAGTGCTATGCCAGTACGTACTGGCATAGCACCGGGGGGACGGACAAACAGACGTTTGGGTCCGTACATATTTCCAGGCGTCCATTTTTCCCGTTCCTCCTGCAAACACAGGTCCGGCTGTCCAGAACTGTCCTAGAATGTCCGATTGTTTCTAAATTGCCTGTTTGTGTTTCCTTCAGTTCTGCTCTGGCGCCCGACCAATCATGCGGACGTACAGAACCGTGCTGTACTCAAAGGAAGTGATGCACGTGGTTCTGATCCACAGTCCAGCCAATGAGAGGGAGTTCTCCCAGTATCCCCCCCTGAGCGACGCCCCGGACGCCGTGTGTGTTTACAGAGACGGACGTTTCCTGTGGAGACCAGAGGCCATGTGTGAAACTCACTGGTAACCAATCCTAACATCTAACAGGAGATCCGCCTGTTGCCATGGAAACGGCAATGTTCTGATAGACGGCGTCCTCGTCTCTTCCTGTCAGGTACAAGCTGATCTACCGGCAGGGAACCAATCAGCTGGAAGCCTGGAGCGCCTCCCCACCTCAGTTCTATGTTTGGGATCACGTCGCTGTCGCCCTCCATGTGGGTCAGAACCAGGTTGGTACCAACAGCTGCTGCCTTCAGTCTGTTCCTGCTATGAAACCAGCTGTGCACCTTCTGACTGGTTCTGGCTCAGACCCAGTAAACCCAGTTCTATCTGGGTTCCACCCTGATATGGTGAATGAGCCTTCTTCAATCAAAACGTATTTCTAGTTTGATTTTATAAATATCATCATTAAAATTGTTCCCTGTGGTTCCCTGTGGTGGGAACAGTGTCGCTAACAGCAAGGCTAATTTTTCATTAAGCCTTTTGCATTTTTGCTAACTTTGAAAACATTGAGCGCACTTAGCTTTGCCTCAACTAATTGTTCTGGATAAATTCTGGAGCGCTAACTTACTTAGCTGTTTTGTAAACTTTCAGTTGAATAAAGTTCGACATGCTCTTATTTTGAAGCAGCAGAGGCTCTGAAACAACCAAACATGCAGAAGCTTTATGTTGAGACTAATGCATGGATGACGTGGCAGAAGTTTCTTCCTCCTTTTCCATGCTGCAGGTGTTGAGGTTTACTGCTGATCAACTGAGAGCCAGGCTGGGGTTCTGCCAGCTGGATGCAGTGAACTATAGTGCAACCAGTGAAAACCCGGAGAATTTTGAAGACGCTAAAGCGGCAGTGAGGAGGCTGTGGCCGGGCTGGAGCGGCCCTCTGCAGGTGGAGCGCTCCCTGAAGCAGAGCTTAACAGGTTGGATGGTGTGGTTACTCCAGCAGTTCCGCTTTTATTCACTCACACTGAAACATTAAAAGCTAAATTAATAAAACATGGAGACCTGTTTCTGCCTTAATGATGCAACCTGTTTACGTCTTAAATGTGATGGATGAACGGCTCCGGATCCACCTCCTCCATTAGATCTGGACCTCATGTTCCCTCTGTTCCAGTTTCAGACATAAAGCTGGTTCTGGTTGGGGGGGCTGGAGTTGGGAAGAGCTCCAGTGGGAACACCATCCTGGGAAGAAACGTCTTCGGGACCAGGAGGGCCGCAGCCAGTCCGCCTTCAGGTAGCCCTGCCCCCAGCAGCTTACAGGAACCAGCCATCTTCACTATCATCTGTTCTGCAAAAACCCTGACAACTTCACAAAGTCACCATCCAGGAAGAGGTTTCTTATCCATGTATCCTGCCAACACAGAGACACACAGAGCCAAACGGTTTTCACACCTGATAGACATTTAGAGACCAACTAACCCAGCAGTCAAGCCGGAGTACCCAGAGAGAACCTATGTCTCCACAGGGAGAACATGCAACTTCAAACCCAGGACCTTCTCGCTGCAGGGCTACCAGCTGCACCATCATGCCACGTCCAGCAGACTACTTAGACTTTATTTAGTTCAATAATTTAAAAACTACAGAATTTGGTTCAACTCGTCCAGTTAGCAGCAGCAGCAGCATTTTTAACGCTGAGAAGGTTTTATGTCAGACAATTAATACAGTAAATAAATGAATAATGGCGTTCAGTCCAGTTTAAAGACCGACTGTGAGCTGGTGGTCTGGTTTCTGTCCTCAGGTAGAAGCAGCTGCTGTCTGCAGAGAGGCAACGTCTTCAGCAGGGAGGTGACCGTCATCGACACTCCAGCTCTCCCAGAAACATCCGACCCTGAGATGAGGACGGAGATCTTCAGGTGCATCAACCGGTCGCCGCCGGCGCCCCACGCCATCCTGCTGGTCGTCAGACTGGGGTTCCTCACTACGCATGTAGAGGAAACAGTGAAGCAGCTGGAAAAGATGTTTGGAGAAAATGTCTGGAGACGCACCATGATCCTGTTCACCTACCAGAACCAGGCAGAACCAGACATCCAGAGGCATCTGGAGCAGTACAGAGCTGATATGTTTAATGGAGTTGAGACACATCAGGTCCTGAACAACAAACCCGACCACACGGATCCCCAGCAGGTCTGGGATCTGCTGCACAAGGTCACCCAGCTGCTCAGTGACCTCAAGTAGACTTTGAAGCATAAAGCCTTCAGATCAGGTCAAAACCTCAGATCGTTTTCAGGGTTTTATCACCAGAGGAACATCCGACATTTGGTCGTTTTTATTTCAGTAAATTTTATCCAATCATTGATGCCAAAGCATAGATAAAACTGCAGGGATACAGGAACGTCGCTACCAGGAAGGTGCTGACTGCCTAACATGAGGCTCATCCTTATCTCATCTTTGACCATCATCATCCTGAATGAACTCAAAGACAAACACTGGGTCAGTACCTCTACATGAGTCCATATTATAACATCCATAACTCTTACCGATCAGAAAACAGTAAATTACAGTCATTTTTATTTTACTGGACCTTCCCACAACTTATGGACCTGAATTTAACGAATGTACTTCACTGTTGGCTCCCCTCCGTTAGTGACCAAAAACCCACAATAGTCACTGAAATAACTTGAATCGGGTAAGTCCTGGTGAACGGTAAAAGGCCTGTACTTGCAAAGTGCTTTATGAAGTCCAGAGAACCCAAAAGCACTTCTCTACCTTCAGGCCCAGTCCCAGTACTCGCCCTGCACCCTACGTCCTCTACGAAGTGTGGACTCAGTCAAAGGGAACTTCAGGGTTCGACTGCACAGGTTATAAGTGTGCAAAAATTAGAAAACAGTGTCGTAAGTTTGACATCCAAACAGCGACCACTGTTTTGGCATTTCTGCTGCTACAAAGTACAACAACAGAAATCTATTTTAAATGTAGAGTAAAAGTATTTCTGGTTTACAAAATCATTGCAGGAGAAATTGGGCTGTTCAAATGTGTTTGATGTGACTTGTTGAATAATGCAGATCAAAATTCGATCGTATTCACATGTTCAGTGAAACAAAACTTTTTTCAAAACTTTACAATTGAAAACTGATTTTTATCGCAGCTTGCTCTGTGAACACTGCCATACTTCCAATGGCAACGTTTTAATCGTCTGCTGAAAAATAGACTTTAAGATGTACCTACAGTCAATTTAAGTCTCAAAGCCAATTCCTCCTCCTGCTATGATTCAGCTAAGTAAAGGATTCATTACACATTCAGCTGTTACTCAAAAGAACAATCTCTGACTATTAATGGCTGTGAGTTTATAGACAAAAAATTAATACATTCATAAGGAACACTGACGTCAAATTTCTTCCCCAGCAACCTGAGAAGAAAACATGTTTAAAAATCATGATGATCTATCAAAGGAAGATGAGAACCAAACTAAAAACTGTATCGGAAATGAACCAATGAAAATCAGATTATGTTTTTTAATTGTGGTTCAGGAGGATCATTCTAAAACCTTAATCTGCAGCTAAAAAGCTCTGAGTGATGGAGACGGTTATAAGCTGCAGTTTTCTGAGTGTTTGTGAAAAACTTTTGAACTACAAACGTTGGAGGACATTTCTGAAACACGAAGGACAATCTACTCACCTGCTGCAGATTTCCATTCACTAGTGGGTGTTGGAGTGACCTCTGACATTTGCTTATCTTTAAACATGGCAGATAAGCATTTTATAGATAATAAAGTGTACAGCTGCTGCTGTTTTGGTTCCAGCCTCTAAAGAGGACACAGATATTCCTGTCAGTAACAGTGATGGTGGTTGTAGGAGCTTTGATAGGCTTGGAGACCAACTTTTCTTTTGAGAAAAGCTTCATGGTGAATTGTAATCTGATATGTGTGCTCATTGCTAATAAAAGTGGTTTGTGCCTTCATTATGAGTGCATAACATTTTCTACCAAGAGGTTTGGACCGTTACCTAGCTCAGAAAGAAATAATGACCTGACATAACAGAAATGACCAGTTTGTGTTGTTAATTAAAGGTGATTTGTTAGTAAGATTAGAGGAGTTGCAGAGGCAGGTTGGTCAATATTTAAATACGCTGGTAATGTCCGACATATTTTCACAAAAGCTGGTGGTGCAGCTGGTAGGACTGCGGTCTGCTTGTTCTGCCTGTGCATGTGTGGGGTCTCCAGCTTGGTCCCGCACAGTAAAAACCAGACTCTTGTCTCTAGGTGCGTGTCTCCGAGGCTGAATGTCTCTGTCCTGTGGAGTCCTGTCCAGGACAGACTCTGCCTCGCAGTGACCGCTGGAGACAGACACAAGCAGGATGGCTGAAGCTGAAACCGAGGTCTGGTTGCAGAAGAAAGACTTGGCTGTGAGGATTAACTGAGGCCAGCCAAGTTAGTCAGCTGAGCCTGAGACCTCCATTGATACTTCACTTCCCATCATGCACTCTGTCATAACATCCTGTACTGCATGAAATGCAACGCCCTTTCCTTCGGTCCCGGTTTTGATAAACGTTTCTTAAGGTGGTCTGGAACAAGGACGGGATTGAACGTGAGCGAGAAAGCAGCCAGTGTCTGGAGAGAGACTGAAAAACCTTCAAAACATCTGGAGAACTGCTGATCGGGTTCAAAGGTCAGGAGAAACTCCCGCTCATTGAAAAGAGAATCTGAAGAAATGAAAGTTGGATGAGAAGAGTTGAGCCTGGAGATCTGCTCCTCTCAGTTGTCTCCCTTGCACAGAGGAATCATTAATGATTATATAGCTTCAGTCTCAGGGTGTAGCTTCACAGTTTATAACGCCCTGACAGTTTTACTGCCTGCTGCAGATAAGAGCAGAGCCGTCTGTGCTGTGTGAGGCTGTCAACCAGAACAAGTACATTCTGTCTGAAACGTTGTAGACTAAAAGGACTCCTTCGATCTACATTTTGCAGGATTGGACCATGCAGAATCGAACAAACAGGAGAGGATACACCGAACATTTTGTTAAACAGCTACACCTGAAGTTAACAGAGCTGAAATTGGAAGCTGAAAGGTTTGGTTTGAAAAACAAATACCTCCGGACTGAAAACATCCCAGAATATCCTAAACCAGAGTTCCACGTGAGTTTTCTAAAACATGAAACTACAGGATCAGGGCTATGTGGGATTGAGAGGGATGGGGGCTTCAGGAATCCATATGGAGGACCTTTTATATGGTGGAGTCTGGCTGTGGGACCAGACCAGATGAAGGACGCAGAGACGAGGCTCCTGGAGAAGACGTTCCCAGACCGGATGGAGGGCGAAGATCCTGAGCAGCAGAGCTTCCTGTGGAGGTTTGCCACGTCTCCAGCCTTCAAGGAGACGTCCCGGCTGGGCTGGTACCGCTTCACCTTCCCCCTGCAGGAGGTGCTGACGGCCTACAGAGACCAGGTAACACCTCTCCACAGGTCAAAATAAAAGATCTAGTTTTACTGCAACTGCAGGTCTTAGTTTAAGAGGATAAAAAGAAAATATTATTTGGTGGTTTTCCAAAGAAAGAGGGTCCAGGATTTTCAGGAAAACATGACTCTCCAAAACAATTTCACTCATATGGGAGATGCACATTTTTTGAATGCATTTCGATTCAGATGAGTTGTTGATGTTTCTTGTTGTAATGTTTAACCTGTTCATGTTGCAGTTTAGAGTAAAAACTCTCTTTGACAATCTGCTTAGGCTACAGCTGCTGTTTTCTTCTCTTCAGTTCTGCTCCGGTTCTCAGCCCATCATGCGGGTCTACGAGACTGTCCTATACAGACAAGAAGTGATGCATGTTGTTCTGGTCCACAGTCCAGCTAAGCAGAACTTCTCACACTACCCTTTGCTGACCGATGACCCAGATGCTGTTTGTGTTTACAAAGACGGACATTTTATCTGGAGACCAGAGGCCATGTGTGAGAAACACTGGTAAGAGCAGCGAACAGGAATGGCTCAGCATCCTCAGGTTGATGAAGGCTTTGCCTCATCAGAGGTGGAATGTTTTTACACAATTCTTCCCACCAATTATGGTGGGAAGAAGGTACACGCTCTAAATCTAGTGCTTCTTGTAATTGGGTAGCGACACGCAGAATCTACTGTTGTGTTTGGATCGTGGGTCGGTCAATGACCCAGTTTGGACCAAGCTTAGTCTAAATCCTTTCCGAATCTGCTGACGACCTCAGATCCTTTTTCTTTGGACTCTCAGTTTTTACCATGTCTGAAAATGTCTTTGTTTTCTCCTCCTTCCAGGTTGAAGCTGATCTGCAGACCTGACAGCCAGCAGCTGGAGGCCTGTGGTGTAGCTGAGGATCTCTGTTATGTCTGGGACAAGGTCGCTGTTGCTCTGGACGTTGGGAAGACACAGGTACCCTCCCTGCTCACCCTGTGGTGTCATTTATTGTAGTGATTTTTTTAATGCTGTCTGCAAACAATAAAGCTCTGACTAATCCATCCGTAACAACATGCTCAAGTTCTTCCACTGTGGTAGAGGATGTTGATCATCTAAAATTGATTTCTGAGCCCCAAAGACCTGAAGGACCCAGAAATCAATCACACCATGATTACAATTCAACAGAGTGTCAGTATTTTAGAAGATGGTGTTGATGAATCGAGTCCATTTCAATCCTAATGTCAGGAGATGAGAAATCTCAGGAGCATCAGAACAAAAATTTTACGTTTTGGTTAACAGTATCATTTTGATCGCATCATTTAATCAGCATCTTTTCCATGAAAAATATTGTTTCTGTCATAATTTTTTCCATCTGCAGGTGCTGAAGTTTGGTGCTGATCGGCTGAGAAACAACCTGAAGTACTGTCTCCTGGATGACATTAATTGCCTTCCAAAGGATCACACACCGGTCAGTTTTGATGATGCTAAATTGGTGGTGAAGAGTCTGTGGCCGGGCTGGAGTGGTCCTCTGGAGGAGGAGAGCTCACTGCTGCACCGTTTATCAGGTAGACCAACAACACGCCGTCCTGGGAAGGACTTAAACTAAACTAGGGTCATGTCTATGTCTTTTAGTAAAACCAGAACATTTTTAACTGTTAATGAAGTCTGCATGAAAACAGCGTTTAGGAAACCCTAGACTGGTGAACAAAAGAAATGAACAAAGTTGTTTCGTACATGTTGGCCACGCTTCCAAATATTTAGCAATTAAAGTTGGAGCAAGAGGAATGGTTAAGACATTTTGTTCTTTGTCATGGACCTACTCCCCATGGGGTTGATTTATGTAAGGCTGGTGCCTTACATAAATCATGACCAAACATAAGTGATTGGGTAAAATCAAATTCACGCTTTTAAAACTTCAACAGAGTCCATGCCTTCAGGAAACAATCATTTCTCAATAGCCGAGAGCCCAGATTCTCCGTATGAAGCAAAGCGTAAAACAGGGGGCTGATTTTTACTAGGCTAAGATTTTTTAGCACATCTACCTAAATACACACCAACAACCACGAAAATCTCCAACTAAAATTTAAACAAAAGTGTAGAACAAGGAAACCCGACAAGAAGGACGGAAACAATACAGAAAAATAATCAGCCCAAGAACAGCTGCAGAATTAATCTGAGTCTAAAAATGTGACGGTAACTTATCTTTAGTTTCACATTGCAGATCTGGACTTCATGTTCCCTCTGCTCCAGTTTCAGATCTGCGCCTGGTTCTGGTTGGGTGGGCTGGAGTTGGGAAGAGCTCTAGTGGGAACACCATCCTGGGAAGAAACGCCTTCAGGACGAGTCCACCATTTGGTCCACCATTTGGTAAACCACCTTAGTCCTAATATGATGTTAGACCAGTTTTACATTGTCTCCCTGCCCACCACTGCATCTACAGTAAAGACCCAAACTTCCTGTTCTCTGGTTCTGACGCGATCCGAGAAGAGCTGTAGTCAGGATTATAACCCAGAGTCAATTATTTTACAGTGTTTACAGTCTGACTCATAACTGACATGACGCCGCCCCGCGGCCTTGCGGAAGTAGAGCTGTCCTCCGACAAGCAAACTGTTATTATGGCAAATTTAACGGACCTCAATGCATTACCCGAGACATTTCTTTGAGTCATTCTTGACTTATAAACCAACACTGAGGTAAAGACGGAGGGCAAGAAAATTCTCTAACTAGTCCTACGTCAGGTCTGTAAGGTTATTAGCGGGAAATAATGATAAAACCCAAGAGGAAAAATGAGGGACACAAAGTCTGGTTGGATGTGAGTGTGAACGCTGTGGGAGGCACGTTGCATGTAAAATATGGATGAGTAATGACTTAAATAAAACCGGCTTGTGAAAATCTGCCTTCAGGAAAATGCCTAGAAATAAACAGTAGCATGAAACGGTGTTTAAATGTCAGTACAGCAGTTACTGCAGTTTAAGTTTCAATGCTGCCATAGAGCTACCATTGGAATCCAACATAACTACCTTCACTTATTGATCTGGAAATGATTAGATGTTTAGCTTTGTTATTTTAATTTAACTGAGTTGTGTCTATTTGACGCTAAGCTAGCACGGAGCTTTGAGGCAAGCTGTGAGCCACAGCATGGAGCCTTTAAGTCTTTAGCCAGATTACTTCCAGATAATATATTATGTTAAAACAACATTCATGACTAAGGCGATACCTAAGTGTAGTTTTCTCTATTCACTTCTGTTTAGTTATTTGCCTAATTAACTGCTACAGAGCTTTATTTAACTGTCAGTAAGTATCGTTATGACAAAAACTGGGATGTTTACTACCAGTTACCTTCATGGTGATGACTAACATGGTAGTTCCCGTCCATCAGTTTCATCCAACTGGACATGAGGTGGGCTGCAGTCCATGATCCATTTCCAGACTCATTTTTGGTTTTGGAAATGTAATAAATTGTATTCTGCCCTCCACACGTTCTGGGTAACGGCTGCATAAAACCCACTGACAACTTGGATTATCTGTGATTATCCATTATTTTCCTCAAAATCTCTCTGACTGCAGCAGGTTATGATAGATACTGTCAATACTGTCGGAGTACGTGTGTGGTGTTCATATTACGCATGGTTAAAAACTACAAATAGCCATCTGTGATGACATCATAAAAGAGCGTCAGGCTCAGGTAGTCCAGGTGACGCTGCTTGTTATGATGATGCCCACGCTGGAAGTTTGGTGATCCTGAATAAACCAATAACTTTGATACAGTTTGATTCTTTTTAATAATACGACATGGAGTCAGGAGAGCTGCAAGTCATCGTGAGGCTGAGACTCTACCGGAGACACGGCTGATGACAACACACAGAGAGTCGCTTCTGCTGGTCCATGTGTAACGTTCAGCATCCAGCCGCCAGAGGCTTTCGACTTCACAAAGCCGCAGGAGTGGGCCAAGTGGATACGACGAGTCCAACGTATCTGAGGAGAACCAAGTTAACACGCAACTTGCAACGATGATTGTTGACAAGTGCCCTGGAATGATTGGGGGAGGCTTGCTCTACGTCAGCATGGGGGCGGAGCCGGCGTCATGTCAGTTACCTTCCCTTGGAGGAAGTTGATAACATTCACCGATATTTAATAATTAAACTTGATAGGAATGTCCCAGAGGAGCAGGAACCTTTGCAGCAGCACCAGAACCTAATTTCTGTCCTTAAAGATCCATTTTTGATCCAGTGTTTTTATTTGTGCCTCAAAATAAAAACTAAATATTTCTTTTATTGACAGATTTTGGTTTGTCTTACCTCAGGCTGATGTAGCCAGAAATCAGAGCAAACTTTAAGCTAAGATTTGTTGTTCACATTCTCCACATTGTCTGAGTATCTCTGGTTATCTCATGTTCAGGGATAAAAGCTGGTTTCTGTCCGCAGGTAGAAGCAGCTGCTGTCTGCAGAGAGGCAACGTCTTCAGCAGGGAGGTGACCGTCATCGACACTCCAGCTCTCCCAGAAACATCCGATCCTGAGGTGAGGAAGGAGATCAGGTGCATCAACCGGTCGGCGCCGGCGCCCCACGCCATCCTGCTGGTCGTCAGACTGGGGTTCCTCACTACGCATGTAGAGGAAACAGTGAAGCAGCTGGAAAAGATGTTTGGAGAAAATGTCTGGAGACGCACCATGATCCTGTTCACCTACCAGAACCAGGCAGAACCAGACATCCAGAGGAAGCTAAAGGAGAATGAAAACCAACTGACACTCCTGTTCAGCAAAGTAGGCAACAGATTTCAGGTCCTAAATAACAACCCGCATCACAGAGACGTTCAGCAGGTCTGGGATCTGCTGTTTGAGGTGAAGAAGATGCTGGTCGCGTTCTCACTGAAACCAGGAAGATAGAGCGCGTAACACCAGTTTTAAAGTCCCTCCACTGGCTCCCTGTAGCTCAAAGAATAGACTTTAAAATACTGTTGTTAGTTTACAAATCAATGAACGGCTTAGCATCACAATACATTAAAGATCTGCTGTTGTTGTATCAACCTTCCAGACCTCTCAGGTCTTCCGGATCTGGTCTGCTCTGCATCCCCAGAACCAGAACCAAACGAGGAGAAGCAGCTTTCAGCATCTATGCACCACAAAAACTGTAAACGGGGCAGAACCACGATTTCAATGTTTGAAGCTCCAGAACGTAGTAGGGAATGTTTTAGAGATGAAATGGCTCGAATCATCTGTGTTTTCATAAAACTGTCATACAGGGATGGAAAAGCACCTTCACTGACATGATCTCTGCCTCAACACATGATAAGCTCCTGGCCTTTCAGCACATAATTCATTCTCAGGGACTGCAGCAGAAATGTATCACACAGAGTAACAACAGAGATTTCCAAGTGCTGAAAAAACATCCAAGTGAACTTTTGTTTTTAGCGAGAGCAGCTTCGTGCTGCAGGAATCATGTGAGAGTCACACGCGGCTCTTTGACGGGTCCTGCGTCTTTTTTTTTCTTTTTCTAAAATTTGTGTTCAACAAATGTGATTCTGTGACAATACTAAAATTTCCCACAATTTTTGAAGGCAGCACCGACACAAGCAGTGTAAAGTGCATAATGTACAGGTGGTAATGTTCTGTTAAGCTACTGCTACCAGTCTGCAGTAGTTGAGTCGTTCTAGGAGGAGAGACTTTACCTGACAGATGAGAGCTGAATCATCTAGGATTTAAATTTGTTTCCATGACAACAGCTTTCCTTAACAGCTCTGTGAGTTTCTATTGGCTGCATGATTTCACCCTGTGCTGCATCCAAGCTCCAGATTGTGGCTCAGACATGGAAGTGAAGCTGAACAAGCTGCTGCTGCTGCACATAACAGTTGTATCCTGTTAACCTGAGTCAGAGTTTGTGCTGCAGGTTCTGGTGCTGCTCAGGGGGAAATAAATCAACATTGTGCGCACAGCAGAATGGCAGAGATTTTTCAACTGCAGGAAAAGACATGAGAAAAGTGAGAAAATTCAGAAATAAACAGACTCCCCTGAGAGTTTAAATTAATAACGCTATTTATTATGGTGCATCAGATCCGCTGTGTTTGAGATTTAATTTGTATTAATGCTTGAATATTAAATGTCTCCTTACGACTATAGAGCAAGTTTTTAAAGAGAACTAATATCCCTTTAATTTGATCTTCTTCTGTGCTCCAAGCCATACTTTACAACTTCTGCTTTTGTGGGATGTTTAGATTTCAACTCCAAATACCAGGGCTGTCCTTTAAGAGCTGAGGTCCAACAGCCGTATCCTGATTCATTCAGGATGTCTCACCTCCAGACACAAACCCTGCATCCAGACACATAGGCATCTGGTAGGACCTGTAGGAAATGCTGATTGGAGACTGAAGCTGGGTAATAAAATAATTACTTACATTTTTCTTCACAAATAAGTCACAAGGTGATGGTTGAAGGGCCCAGCCTCCTCCACCATGTGACCAAGACAACTGTCCTCATTGTCCAACCCTCTCCCAACCCTGACATATGAGTTTTGTTTTCCTCAGAAGTGAAACTGAAAAGGTGGAGGAGGGGCTCAGCGTTTGGTAGGGAGGTTTGTCTGAACTGGATTGGCCATCAGCTGCATCTTTCCTCAGTTTTCTCTGAGCTGGGAACACATAAGTAATCCTGCTGTGACTCAGACCTTGTTATCAAAGATTTGGGACTTATTTTAAACATTTGTTTTCCATTTGGTCCTTGGGTGTATTTGGCAGTCATCATTACAGTGGAGGGAAAAGCAACAGTCTGCAACTGAGGTATGAGAACAAAAATTCTGGGTTCAGGAGATTCGTTCCCCAGAATCTTGGTTATGAGGTCGGCAGCTCCTGTTGAAGTTCCTGATCTTGTTTCCTTGTTTAAGGAGAACAAGCTCAGATATTATACACTTCATACTTCAATTTTGAAATATGAAAAAGCTTTCCTATGAATTAGACATTTCTATTGTTTTCATTACTCTTAAGGAACAGGAAATACATGTTAGTCAAAATGTATTTCCTCGTACATTTAACTCGCCAGATTCTGTATAATCACAGACAGGAGCTTTATGATTTTAGCGGACATTTCCTAGAGCTAAGATCAGCAGGCAGAGCCTGACCAGAAAGGGTCCAAACCAAATACCAAAGTATTTGGTTTGGGCTTCTACTGCACGTTTGTAATAAGCCTGTAATAGATGTATGGCACAGAGAAAACTAAGCAAGAATGCAAGATATGAACATGTTAATCTACTTATTTAAATCTAAATAGAAAAAGAGGAAGCTCACCTGGTGAGCAAAGAAAGAAACTAAGGGGCAGAAGGTAATCAGGCTTTAACAAGCGCAGTTTATTAAACTTACATGTACTGAGCTCACAGAAAGAGTGAGAACTGAGCAGTGAAAGGAAAAAAATCTCAATGTTTCTCACCAGCTCTAATATGGTGCTGCTCTAAGAGCTGTGTGGTTATATTCAGCTATTCCTTACACTTATTCTTTAATAATCATGTATTGAAATATATGATTATTATATTTTGTTTTTTCTGCAGGCCAGAGCTGATTGACTCAGTGGGTTCTGTCTGAACTGGTGAAACTGGCCTGAAAAAGTAGATCCTGACATTCTTGATTCTGGGTTTTCATTCTATTCATCTCACGCTGCACCATAGAAAAAATGGATTTCCCTAATCAGCATTTGAAGTTGGAAGACCTAAAAATGCAACGTAGAGTTCCAAAAACCTACCTGCATAAAGAGAACATCCCAGAATATCCTAAACCAGAGTTGTACGTGAGTCGTCTGAAACATGAAACTTCAGGATCAGCGCTACGTGGGATCTGGAGCGATGGGGGCTTCAAGAACTCACATGGAAAATCCCTGATATGGTGGAGTCTGGCTGTGGGACCAGATGAGATAAATAACGCAGAGACGAGGCTCTGGGGGCGGGTGGCTCCTGAGCAGCAGAGCTTCCTGTGGAAGTTTGCCACGTCTCCAGCCTTCAAGGAGACGTCCAGGCTGGGCTCCTTCCGCTTCACCTTCCCCCTGCAGAAGGTGCTGACGGCCTACAGAGACCAGGTAACACCTCTCCTCTGGTCACACACCTCACTTTAACTATGAGACCCAGTCAATTTCCTCCACACTATTCCAGCCGCTCTCTGCTGTTTTGAGTTGGACCATCTCTGGGGCATTTCTGCACAGCCTCCATCTCATTTCCTGTCCCTGATCTTTGCACCTGTTCTTGTCTATCTTGGTTTATAACTTTTAGGTGTTGGCATAAATAAAAAATTAAGTTAATTTATATAAATGGTGAGTTCTATTAAAAATTGGTATTCCTTTCCACAGATTTGTTCTGGAGCTGATCCGGTCATGCGGGTTTTACGGACTGATTTGCATAAACAGGAAGTGGTTTATGCTATTCTGGTTCACAGTCCAAACTTAAATAAGAAGTTTTCAAAACACCCTCTACTGGAAGACGATCCAAACGCCATTTGTGTCTACAGAGATGGACGTTTCATCTGGAGGTCAGAGGCCATGTGTGAGACTCACTGGTAAGAACAAAGAAACCTTCTGCCTTGAAGTTTTACATTTAAAATCAGCCATTTTCTTTTTACCTCAACAATTTAGAAAATGCCTCACAAATAAAAAGCCAAAAGGAGTTCTTGCTGTTTTGTTATTGTACAAAAAAAGAATGAACATGTCACATCTAAAAATACTCAGTGCTTGTGCAAACAATTTTTTAATTTATTTAATTAAAATATGTTTATTTAGAGTCATTTGTGTCTTTTTGTAAACTCCTGACACGTAGAAGATGTAAATAAATTATCATTATAGCGTTTAATATCAGTTGAATCCATCCCCAGGACAGGGGGAAGAAAATGTGGAGAGTAAACACTAAAGGAGAATATACATCAATATGATAAAAAAAGTCACTAAAGGTTTTTTTTTTAAACAAATATAGAATGTGATCAAATATAATAATGTCAGCTGCTTTCAGTGCTGCGTTTTGTGGTAAGAAAAAGTTGGAGTTATGACAAAACTTTGTTTTATTTCAATCAATCAATCAATCAATTTTATTTATATAGCATCTTTCATGCTGGAAGCACATGTACAGGGGTGCTATTGGGAGATTGTTTTTCTGTTTGAACTGTCCAAGGTCGCCGCCTGCAAATTCCAGAGTGATGAAATAAACTGATATGAACTTCCCTCCCCTCTTTGTGAATATTAAAAGAAATGTAATCTCTTCACTCTCGGTTAGCGAGAGTCACAAATGGTCTTTTTATTCCTCTTTAATCATTGAATAAAATAATAATAATGAATTTTGATTCATTCTTGATTGTCTCAGTGTTTCACCTTAAATAGGATTGAACTATTTCCTTTAGAGCGTCCAGAGAGAACCCAGTCAGCAGAACATGCATATTCCACTAAGATTGGGATTCAAACCTTTTTGCTATACAAAACCAGTGGCACCCACTGATGTAGCCAGTTTAATTACTGTTTAGCTACCATAGGAAACACAAAGTGTGTATTGGTTAAGGATATGACTAACAGATGGAAGCAGGAAGTGACAACTTGACGCCAAATGACAAATCGACAAACTGTACTTTAGTTTTTGTCCATGATTTTCTTTCCTGATATTTTCACAGGTATGAATTTGATGAAGATCAGATGGAAGCCAGACGTGTGCGGTGTCACACGTTTTACGTTTGGGACCACGTTGCTTTGGCCCTGCATGTGGAGAATAAACAGGTACCCTCACTGACCAACCTGCTGACAGACTAGAATCAGTTCAGCTGCTGGTCTCTAAAAGGTTGGGCATCCCTGCCGTTCAGGGTTGGTTGTCACACATGACAACTGAAAAGCAAATGGGGAAAAAACCACTTTAGCTGACAGAATCAATCAGTGTAACTTGTTCTGCCCAAGGCTAAAAGTTAGGAATAGTTCTTAATAATTTAGTGATAAAAATGTAAATATTTATGTAATAATTCATGCTTAAAAAGATGGTCATTTAGTTAAAAAACTTCTACACAGTTAGTATTGGTTCATCTGTATTTTATTTGGTGAATTCTGGGGTCACAATGCATTATGGGTAGCAGAAGCAGTTGCAGTCAAGACGTTTTTACAGAAAACGTTTGCTTATCTATGTGCCAACTTCACCTCCTGTGTCTTAAATCTTTACTTCCACCTCCGAAAGCAAAGGCTTTTCACTCAACACTTTCATTGAGCTTTTCCAAATAATTGTACAGAATTGTAAGCTGTCAAGAAGACAGTAATAAAGGAGCGAGATGCTCGGTTTCCTGGCTCATGAAAAGTGAGTTTGGCTTGCTGTTGATCTGCTTTAACATACACAGTGTATTCAACACGTAGTGATATGTAAGTTTAAAAAAAAAGAAAACATTTTTACATATGTATTAAAACCTTTACCATGTCCCAACATGAGGCAGACAATCTGTGAAAAAAACATTGAGCTCCTCTTCCTCCTCCCTGTGTTCTGCATAATCACACAGCCAACACAGCCAGCCATGCTCTTTTTATTTACTAACAGGATTGTTTATTTTAATGCAGCCTGCATTAAAATAAATGCAGCCTGCATTAAAATAAAGCTGTTTATTTAATGCTTTAAGGCAGTGCTGTGAGGTTTAGTAGAGTTTCTGTATAATTTAGGCTGTTAACCTTATTGTTTTCAATCTATTAAATATTACTGATATCAGGCGTTTCAGGCGTTCCGTTTGACTGAATAGTTGCTGAATTGGGCCTGCAAGACTTTTTTTGTATGTTTTTGTATAAATTAAGGTGATTTTATACTTATTTTTGGCAGATGACATAGACATTAATTTTTATACTGAAATCAAAAAAATTAACAGCCAATCCATGTGATTGGTGATCGGGATCAGTATTGGCAGCAAAAAGCCTGACTGGAGCACGCCTAGTCAAAAGTACAGCTGACGTCATTCTTTCCTAGCTGACATTCATGTACAAAAGGAGTTGGATGAGACGAGGAATGAAAAACTGTCCTGTGCTCAATGCGAACAGAACCAAGGCCGCAGTACGACTGGGCCGGCCACTGCCAGGCTCTACGGTGCAGAAAGGCTTTCAGACTGATTTAAAACCAGACATGCCACGTTATGGACTGTCTCTGGAGGTTTTACAGCACCAGCAGGGAGACCAGTTAGGCTGTAGTCAGGGTGGGAGACAACCATAGGCTGAACCAGGAGCTGGTGGACTGTTGGTTAAGTTACAGTCCAACAAGCAACATGACCTAAATACAAAAGACTTGAGGTATTCAGTTATCTGTGGTTTTGTTGAAAAATAAACTATTCAGCTTTTCCTCATGTTCTGTAAGAAGCATCTTGTTGGGCTGCTTCCTTTTCATCAGGTGCTGGAGCTTGATTTTGATAAACCAGAAGATTTCCTCACGTACTGTGAGAAAGATGATGTGACATATCGTAAGGAATTTCAAAACCCTCGTGAAGCTAATGAATTGGTGGAGGAGTTGTGGCCAGATTGGGTGGGTCCTCTGGAGGTGGAGCGTCCGCTGCAGATGCATTACCCAGGTAAGACACGTATGAACTCTGCATCACTGACTTCATGCAACACAGCATCGATCTAACAGTTCCTCTCGTCTCTAGCCATCTTTTAGTTTTTAACAAAACATGCAAAACTCAGAAGCATTTCATTAGTTTTCTTCAGCAATTCAAAGCATTTATTTAGTCGTGATGAAGATGACCTGGTAAAATTGAAACTGACCATCAGAATGAGAACGGTCAGGCCTCTAAGAATCTTATTTGTTTGAAGACAGTATCAATAATTACGAGTTTCACTTGCAGGCAGTAAAGACCACTTCATAAAATGAAAAGATTATTAACTTCAGGAAGTGAATTAGAAATGATATATTAGAATTGTAAACAAGCATCCTCCACTGTGAAGAGAGATGTGTTCATTCAGTATCTGGAAGCGTGACCAACACGGACTAAAAGGGTTCTTTCATTTCCTCCGCTGCCATCGCTAAAACCCGATTCTCAACCAGCACAGAAGATCATCCTTTAAAACATCTCCTGTTCGCTGATTGGCCTGAGGAATCCATTTCAATGGGAGAAAGCGCAGACTGAGAACTGAAGGGAGATTAGCATAGGAAGGCGAACGCCTGGCTACATTGTACTGTTTACAGGTTTTCTCTTGAGACACATTTTGGTGTTGAGATAAACTAAAAAACGTTTTTAATAGGAAGATTTTCTTTCATAAAATGTGAAAAATATAAAATTCTTAGTTTTACACAGTTCTCTAAACAAAATTACAACCTGTGAACCTCTTTAGCTGTTGATTTGTTAAATTATCTTAATTCACACAATGATTACACACTTCGTAAAACTCAGCAAAGACGACAGTACTATTAATAGCAGCTGCTGTTAATAGTCAACCGTGTTTTATTAAATGATTTTATTACTTTCTGGTTCTAAAACTAAACAAATGTATGCCAGTGCACGAATGTAAATACTGATACTTTTAAACGATTAAGTCTGTTTTGAAAAATAAATTGTAGATCTCAATGAGGTTATTATCTGGTCAAATAAAGGTCATTGTTAATTTTTATGTGTTAACAAATGTTGAAATAGAAAAAGTAGAATTCTGAAAAATAAAAAGGAGGACTTTCCAAAATAGAAACAACATAATTTTTCATCCCTACTTTTAAGGTGTACTTAATAAAGAGGACAGTGAGTTTTCACATTCTCAAACACAATATAAAGTATTTTAACACAGACTGTATTAAAGGTGAAACCACAATCTAACACACTGTGTTGCAGTTACAGAACTCAAACTGGTTCTTACTGGGAGCTGTGGAGAGGAAACCACCTCCACTGGAAACGCCTTATGTGGGAGTGAAGCCTTTAATTTTTCAGGTAAGTGAGCTGAAATTAAACTCATGTCTTTAAAAATCCCCAACAAAATGATTTATCAAGAGAAACAGTAAAACTAGAATGAGGCAGGCAAACCTTTCCTATAAGGTTTGTCATAAATTTCTGAGAAAATTTTGTCATACTGGATCTGAATATTTGATGAAATGATGTAAAACCCAGAGGTTCAGCACCTGTTCTCTGCAAGAAGGAAACAAATCAGACTAATAAGGTTCTTAGCAAGAAACATTGAACCAACAAAACAAGTAAAAAATGAAAAGCTGGAAAAACGACAAATAACCACGAGCTGCAGCATGCATCCCCAGATCAACTTGTCTGAAACCTGAAATTAACAACCATCACCTGGTAGATTTCAGTGTTTCAGAAAGTTTAATTGAACTTTTGCATGTTTCTAACGAAGAATTTGAGGCTGGGTACAAAGACCTCCTGCCAAGCTTTAGATCGACTCCCTCTCTTGTGCCTCCCTGTCAATACCTCTTCTGGCGACTCGTGTAAACCGTGTGTGCGCACAAAAAAACCAGTGCAGTGCAACGTTTCACGCAGAAGTCATGTAAAAATGAATATGCATGAACGTTTTACCTGCTGTAAAAATGTGTGGCAACCAATCAAACCTTTTCAGTTGGCAGTAACTAACTACAAAGCACAAAACCTTCCTGAAATCAAGAAAAAATATATTTTTCTGTTTTTCTTTTCCCCTATAGTTTTATTTCTCCATTGTGTATTTATTTTATTAGCACCAAATCGCCCAATGCACTTAAAACTGCAGTGGAGTTTTGTGTTTTTTATAGAAGTGCACACGTTTGCTGGAAGAGGCCAAGTTTAATTTAGTTTTTATTTAATTTTGTAATGGCCCCTAAGTACGATTAAAGTGAGAAGAAAACAAAAAAAAAAAACATTTGCTTACCTCGTTCCCACCATTAGAGTGTTATTTGAATAAATGTATTTTCTGAACATATGGTACTGCTTTTTCATTATCAGCTGGAGTAAATAAATTGATGCTGCATTTTCTTGGGAAAATAAAAGGCTGGCTTGTACGTGGAAGGAGTTTGTGTTCACCATTAAATAAGACATTAGATGTTGTTTTTTCCGTGGCCTCCTTCTTTTGGCTTTGATCAAGCATTGTTATCAATTGAGAAAGTAACTCTTTCAAAAACACTCCATGCAACTAGAAGTGAAGGCTAGGCATGTCCCATCTGATTATGTGATCAGAAATCGGGTCTGATCACTTGGTGTCAGACTCGATTGGAATCAGGTATTACATCCTGATCAGGGATTGGATATATATGCATGTTTATTTATCCGGTGTTGATATCAATTTCTATACAGACCGGATCACATAACCAAATATCCAAATTAGGCAGTGCCGCCATCTAGCGACTTCTTCCGTTTTTTAAATGTATTTTTGAACTATTGGATCAGGACTATATATCAGCCAATACACAAAACCAAAGTATTCAGGGGAAGAAGACTGACTGGAATATCCTTAGTGGGAACATTTAAAGTCAGACTCAATGAAGAGATATTTAGCTTTAACAATATACAGCCCAGGACTTTTTTGGTGAAAATGTTACAAAGGATCGGCTAGAGCACAGGAGTGTTGTCTTGATTCCTTTGTGCATGTTTGAGAAATTCTTCAATCTCCCGTGGCAACCTTTCTGGGGTGCCTAAACACTTGCTAACACCAAGCTTCACCTGTTCCACAAAGTTCCTCCTTGGAGCTACAGTCCCCAGGTGAGCTTCCGCCTCACAGAGCAGCCCTTCTCCGTGACTGCACACGTTTGTTTAGTCTTATTTTATATTCTCCCACCCAGAACCTTTTCTGAGCTCAGTTCCCATTGTGAAAGTGTGATCATGTTTACCAATAATATCCTGTTACTCTTCTCACAGGATTCGATTCAGTTGAGATGAAAGTGGACAACTTGGTGGTTAAAATCATCAATACTCCAGAGTTCTCAGAATTCACCTCAAAAGAAGAGATAAAGAAAACTCTAGACGACATCAGACTCTCCGGCCCAGCTCTTCATGTCTACCTACTGGTCATCGGGCTGAAGAACATCAGTGCAAATCTGATCAGAAAGACTGTAGAGGACTTTGAACCAATATTTCAGAACAAGGCCTTAAGACGCACCATGATTCTTTTCACCCACCAGAACCAGACAGAACCAGACATCCAGGAAATGATGCAAGAGGTTCAGCAATTCCTGACTGAGAACGTAGGCAATAGATACCTTGTCTTCAACAACAGACTGGAGGACAGAGATCCTCAACAGGTCTCAAATCTCCTGAAAGAGGTGAAGGTGATTTTAGGGGGTGATTGAATGCTAGAATGTTTTATATATCATCACCTTCATTATGGAACACCTAACCTCACTAATCGTTAAAGAATAATGTTTTTCCTACAAACCCAACTCTCAGTCCAGGCTCAGCCTCTATCTCAGCTTCAGGGCTAAAGAGCTGCAGTGACTGAAATCACTGCAGATCAGACACCAATATATTATTTTTAATGTTTATGTTCATATATAAATATACATGTAAATTGAATAATAATTTAAGTGCAGCAGATCATAACTTTAAAGCAATCTGTTCACTATTTGAGGACTAGGGTGACGCTCATACTGCCCCACACAAGATGCTGCCCTGGGTGGTTTCCCAGGTTTTCTACATCAGAAACCGCCACTGCAAATAGCCAATTTTTAGTTAATAGAAAAATGACAACATATTTAGGGCACCATGTTCAACTAATCATAGGTATTTTTAACATATGCCTGGTTAATGAGAAAGTGCTGCCTCCCTACCAGAACCGTTTTCTGGAGCAAAGTTCTACCCTGGTGAATTCAGACAAACCAGAACCGAGCATGGTTCCTGTAGAAGAAACAAACTTATGGACGTTTGATAGGTATGACGTTTTAATCTTTGTCTCGGATCAGTGTCTTTCTTGGTGCTGTTCGGGTTTAATCTTCATTTAAAGACGGCCCAGAGACTCACAAACAATAATTTCTGAAAATGTTCCTCAGTCCTTGCAGTCAATAAATTTCTATATTTTACAGATCAATCACAGTTGTCTAAACTTGTCTTTTAATTTAAATCTGATCCTGAACTGTGCTGCTGCTCTTCTGTCCACTTATAAAAGCTATTTCTGTTAGCATTTTAATCTTTATATAAAAGAAGGAATCTTTAATTATCTAAAATATTTTAATCTTTTACTGATCATTAGGTAAAGTAATTTTACTTATATAGCACATTTTCAGCAACAAGGCAATTCAAAGTTTTACATAAATTATGTTTTACATAAATTAGAGGAAATACAAACAAAAGAAAAGGAAAAGAAAAACAAAAAATGGCCATTTATGAACTAATAGGAGTTTCTCTGGATAAACTAATAGAAAAGTAAAAGTATAAAACTACATATTGGTTCCTCACGTGTAAGAAGAATAAGTAGTCCATAATTTATAAACTAGTAGGGGCTTCTCTGGATTCTTGTTCTGATAAAACTGGATGGTATTTTCTAAGTTTGTTCAAGTTTAGCAAACTAACAGGAGTTTCTTTAGGTCTTGCTCCAATATTAAAAGTCTAATGCTAAATGCTGATCTAAAGTAGTTTATCTGGATAAACTAATAAGACTTTCTCTGGATTCTAAGTTTCTTCTAATTTCTGCTCTGGGTTGAGTGAAGTATAAGACAAAAATATTACTGTTACTAATTATTACTATTTTATGGCTTTAGGGTTTACATTAATTTCTGCTTTAATTTAGGGAATGAGGTTACACTGTACTTTTAATGTTTTATGAAGGGTTTATAATGAATATATCTGAGCTGTTGTCTATTTTTAGTGCAACAGTGTAACTTCAATGATTATGTGACTTTAATGTCTTATGTAACATTTTAAATGTAAAATATGTTTTAAATGGAACATTTTTCTGTTATGATCATTTGATGGTGGTATGTGGGATATAATAAATAAATCAAACAATTATGTTTTCCTTCATTAATTATGTGTAGAAACTGGTAGCAGCAGATTCAAACAGTTTTAGTATTTTCCCAGTTTGAGGAGTAAAGACTTATTTTTTTTAAACTTTCCCGCAGTGCTAAGAGACAGGGTCCCTGTGCGTGGTCCAGGAGAGCTGCACTGACCTCAGATGTGCTTTCACTGGATTTTTTTGTTTGTGTGGTTTTGGAAATTAACGGTCTGGTTGGATAACATTGGTTCTTGCAGTGACGTGCTGCAACCTCTAGATGTCCTCATTGCCTCTTGTTTCTAACTAAAGCGCCACTGCTGGTGTTTTCCAGGTAACTAGATTCCTCCTGATCACCTCCACCTGCCTCGCATTCACTTCAAGGTTACTTCTGCCATCTCATTTGAGTTTCCTGGGGTTTTCAGGGATTCCTGCGCTGGTTGATTTCTTTTGTGTTAATCATTATTAAACGTCAGTGATTATTTATGTTAACCCTTTCTAGAAATACTAGGTTTACAAGCAGATTTTTAAAAATGATTTTAGCGTCTCCACTTAAGGAGAAAGAGTGACGGTAACATCTGATGAGAATAAAGGAGTCCTCTGTGTGACTGCGACGTCTCCACAGTGTGTGTCTTACAGTGAAACAGAGTCAGTCTGTCTTCAGTTTTCTTCACTGTACACACGCTGCAGCCATCCCCAGTGATGTAGACATTAAAATCTGTGGCTTCATTTTTTATCTCAAACATACCCAACAATATTTTCTATTTACAAAAACCGAGAAAAACTAGGGGGAAAAAAATAATTATCAGCTCATATTCCTCAAAAACTAAAGTGTGATTTTAATAAAGATTCCATGTTTTAAATAGTTCGGCAGGTGGATAACATTAACCCTGTTAAATCCTCCAACTGTAGAATGATCTGAATTCTTTTGGAGACAAAAGTAAAATCATCATCGTTCTCAATTTGAGGCTACAAACATCGTCATCATCCGTCCAAACTGACACAAACGGACGCAGTGTGTGTCGCCCCTCCCTCAGTGACCCCCAAACCTCCGTCACAGAGTCTCACTGTTCGGTTCTCATCCAAACATGCAGCAAAAACACTCTTTGGTTGACAGGATGGCTGCAGCGTCACGTCCATCACCTCTGGCCTTCGTCACCTTCATCTTCATCCTGTCAGGTGAGACCTGCATGCACTGATGGTGCCCAGCAGAACCAACCCTCCACCGTAAATCAGGTTTTCTCTTTGTTTCGTTAACAACTTCATTGTTTTGAGTTTTGAGTATGTTGTTTCATCATTAGCTGCTTGTCCATTTGAATCTGCTTAAAGCTTTTATTGTCTCTGAGGATGTTTTCCACCTCTCTGCTGTGCTTGTCTATAACTTGTTTCATCGGTCATGTTTTAAATGTAGTATCTCGGCGGTTCAGCTAATTTGTGTTTCGGCAGACGCTTCATTGTTGTTCTCTGTATTTCCAGGATCTAAAGCATGGTATCATATAGATTGGTTGGGGCTCCTTTAGCATGAATTACTGCAGCAGTGCAGTCTTTACTCCATAGTAGCTTCAAAGGGAGAATAATGTATTCAGAAAGATGAACATAAATCACGGCTACGCAGACGGATAAACCAGACGTCTTTGGCTTTTCTTCCATTTAGGACTACAACCATGCTGGAAAATTTAGCTCTTTCCCATAATTAAAAATAAACCACAGGTCTGGATGACAAGAAGGCTACCAGAGACGTTAATCAGGTTTGATACTGTGGTATAAATATAACTGAACACCTGATAAAACCTTGAAACCTGAGAAACTGTCTGCTCTTGCATGTCTCCTTATCAAACAGGTGTGAAAACATAAAATCTGCTTTCTGATCTTTGTGTTCTTAAGGTGGGCCGCTGATGTCTGTGTCCTGTTTTAAAGTGACAGAAGGGGGCGTGGCCTCTCTGTCCTGTCAGTACTCCGTGAAGCGATTCGGTCTGAGTCGGGTCTGTTGGGGTCGAGGCTGCGGGACCTTCTGGTGCAACAACATCCTGGTGCAGACAGACGAGAACGGCGCCATCTCCAAGGTCTGCCGTCTTCCTTTGGTTCTCATTCCAGCTTCAGTCAGTTTAAACTGGCAGCAGTAAACGGCTCAGTCACACAGCAGGCAAATCCGACCCAAATCCGAATTTTCACAGCAGTGTGAATATCTCAATCCGGAATTTTCACCCCCAAAACAAATCTGATTTGTGCCACGATCATGCCTGGAACCAAACTGGATATGTTTCCAATAGTTTTCAAAATGACTGCAGTCAGAGCGGTCATGTCATTTTATGTCATTGACGTGAGACTTTTGTCACAATTCTGCACAACAGGGGAAACCAGACTTGGTAAATCTGGACATTAATTGCAGAAGCTACTGTCAATGCTGCACAAAAAGCCTTCTCCTATTAGCAAGGTTCCCACACCTGAAACGACACATTGACTTCTTGATATATCTAGAAGAATCTGTCAAGTCTACAAGTCTTAATTGTATTAAATGATAAACTTGAGCAGAATAAGTTTGCGGTTAACATAGTGAACTGTTAATTGCAGCCTGCGTCCGTGAGGTAGTGTCAGTGAAAATGATTGCGATGAAAATAACTGCCCCATTTAATCAATAGCAAGAAAGACCACCAAAAAAAACAACTGATTTCAGCAACAAAAAAATCTCAATTGAGAATCAAAACTTGCTGTGTTAATGGAGCCAAAATGTTTTTCAGAAAAAGTCCAACATAAACCTGTTTCTGGCTTTTTCTTCTTTTTCTTTGATACAAATCTGCAAACATTATCTTTCTGGTCAATAGGGAATAATTTGATCATTTGTAAATTGCCTTTTTTTTATTATAAAAACCTGAAATGTTTAAGCAGACAAAGAAATTTGATTTTAGGTTTTTTAATTTTACGATTATTCAGATTTATCTCAAACCTTTTTTTAAATCTAGTTAAATAGACACTTGCAAAATCCAGTTACATTTCTTCGGAGTTTGAAAGAATTAGTTTCATACTGATCATCATTATAAAACTTGTATTTAGAATAGAATAGAATTAAACTTTATTGTCATTGCACTGTCACAAGTACAAGCAACAAGATGTAGTTTACATCTATCCAGAAGTGCTCTACGAGATATAAATATTTATTTACAGATGTACAAGACTATGTATGTATGGACTATAAGGGGTTATAGCAAGAGATATAGATATTGTGTATAAATATAAATATGGGAGCTATATGCACAGATTATACAGAATATACAAGAATGTTAGGGAATGGATTATAGATAAATAATGGCAGATAAAATTTAAAAGATGTTCATAAATGTTCTGGTGCTGATTTATTTTACACACGAGTTAAAGTAGCAGCAACTGCAGATAGCTTAAAATCTGAGTAGTAGGAGAAAGCAGCAGAGGAAAGTGTCCTCCAAGAGCCTTCTAAGCCACCGCAACCTTTTTCCAACAGCTAATGATCTGAACCTGACCTTGACCCTTCAGGTGGACGGCAGATATCAGCTGACAGGGGACATCCTGGATGGACAGATGGACCTGGATATCCTGAATGTGCGGAGGACGGACAGCGGGCCGTACTGCTGCAGGGTCAACGTTGACGGCCTGTTTAACGACAAGAAGATGATCATGAACCTCAGAGTGGTCAAAGGTGAATCAATCACGAGTTCAGTTTAAACAGAACTGCAACAAAACATTTTTCAAGGGAAATCAGATGCTGAAGCTCATTGTTCATGTTTCTCTAGAGTATTAGCATCTTCCTCCTTCATCATGTAAATTTACTGAATAAAACAGGAGAAGGTTGGTCTGATTTAACTTCAGGCGGTGTGAAAATATATTTGTGTCTTTTTACACATTGTACATAAACATCCGATTTCAAGAGTATGTGGTCTGAGTCCCCATATACAAAAAGGTCCAACAGACTAAATACATCCAGACTAAATGAGACCTGCAAAGGCTTTTCCACTGATAAAATCTGATGGTAGCAGGAGAAATGGCTCCAGCTGCTAAAATCGGACACCTCCATTTTAGTTTCCATTTGGTGAAGAAGGTGGGAAACAAGACTCAGTGACTTCTTCAGAAGTTATCATGTCGTTTCCTCCAGTGGTTCTTGATGCAGCGCCCCCACAGTTGAGGAGGGGTACTGGTTGCTCAAAGGGTTGGTTAGTTTGTCTCAGCAGAGAGAAAGAGAACCACGGCAGCTGGAGATGGAGCAGATGCTGGGCTTCCCAAAGAAGACCTGCTAAGCCCGATGGTAGGGGCGCCAGGCTGGTTCATTAGCAGCACAAAATGTTTTTGTGTTAAAAAATGTCAAAGGTTACACAAACTTAGAGGTGCAAGAGGAGGCATCATAATTTAGAAATGTTAGCATGTGAAGTCAATGGGCAGGTCCAGCTCAATGCGGCAACTATAAACCTAGTGTAATCCGTTTTTACTGTCATTGTTACTGGTGTATAAAAAACCCTATTTAATAAACAGCCTGGTGGGGAGGCAAGTAAAGCCTGATCACCCGCCAGTCTTATAATACACTGAGGGAAACCCTGAATGTTGCAATTTTGGTCTCCAACTGAACAGAATCTATCAGGAGGGATGTCGGCCTTAAAAACATGTAAATGTCAAATCACAGCCAACTGGTTTTCAGTTTCATCGGACTACCTAACTTCAGGTTCAGTTAGTGTAGTGGGACCTCTTTCTTTGAACCCAGCTAACAGTGTCTTTCTCTCAGCTCCATCCACCAATCCTCCTCAAACAACCACAACCACGGTGATGACAACCAGCAGAGTCACAGAGGCAAGCGCCACTGAGGTCTCCACGGAGCCGACCACCACAGGTTAGTAGGTCCATGAGGACAGTGAGGCTGAAGCTCCTTCTCCTGTCTCTGGGTATCAACGTTGTCTTCCTCTGTCTCCTGCTAGTAAACTGGAAAACCCTGCTGTCGTCCCAGCTGGACCTGCTGAGGAGGAACTCCACGTTGCTGCGCTCTGACGCTATCGCTGTAAGGATCCTCACCATGTCTGCTTTAATACTATGCAGCTTTTTGTGACGTTCTGCTGAAGCTTTGGCATTCAGAGAACCCTGAAGGACGTACTGCTGATTTCTGGTCACTCTGGGTTCCGTCTGAAATTATTTCCAGAAACAGTAAAAGTGTTGCTCTATTGTGGAGCCTTAAAGGACAACAAACTGGGTTTTACAGACCAACCTCAGAGTGAACTGATTTGCCTACATGACTGACAGTCTTGTGTGTTTCAGGTGGAGGATCCTCTACCGTCCCTGTCTCTTCAGATCAATGCTCCTGTCCTCTCGCTCTCCCTCAGCGTTTTGCTGCTCGTTGCTGCAGTTTTCCTCTTCCTGGCCTTCAAACGTACGTCACAAAGCTTTGGTTCACGGGACTTCACTCTTATTTCTCTGAATTTTTTTTCTGAAAATGAATTGTTTGATTTCTGTCAGTCCCAAAGATGAGATAATTTATAGATTTTGGAAAGTCTGAACAGTGGAATATCATCAGCGTATAAATAACAGGAAATATTTGTATAACATTTCATGATTTGACATTAAGGGGAAACGTATATTAAGAAGAGAACGGGACAATACATCGTTAGGAAGTCAACTGTACTCCAGGTAGTTGTTTATTTTTCCTTCGGCTTTTGATGCAGGTAGGATCTACAGAGGCGGTTTAAAGACAGGATGGTGAGTGACCCGTCTACTAACTACTAACTTCTGGTTATTTCATTCTCTTGTGTTGTTCTGATTAGTCTTTAAAACACCAGAGGATCAGAGCTTATCCCGATGAAACACCCAAAGTCTCTGACCTACGCTGTGACCAGGTTTTCTTCTCTTCCCCCCCAGTTTGTCTTCAGACGAACCTCCTCACATCATCTACGAGATCCGCATGAGGAGACCAGTGCAGGAGAACATCTACACTCTGGACTAGAACATTTATGGCACAGAAACAAACGGCCTCTTCACAAAGACAGAACTATAAAAACGTCCGGATCCAGCCTGGGATTTTATGTTTTACTTCTAATGAGTCTGACTCTTTAACTGCGGCTTAAAGCAAAATCTGTCCATACGGGGGTAAAAGGATGATTTTGTTTTGAAAAAGTCTGTTTTCTTGGGTTGTAGATGTACAATGGAAAACATTGAAGATATGAGTGTATAATCAGGACTCAAACAGAATCATTCACACGGACCAGATATGCTGAATAAGAGCTGCAGTTTGCAGTTAACATGTTTTCAATTTTTGTGTTTTAAATGTTTTGTTCCTTCAGTATGATTTTACTGTTGGTAGAAAAAACAAGCAAGTTTCCGATGCTGTGTTTGCTGATTTCCGATAAAGCTCTGTGTTTGTTTCAGCATGTGAGACTGAGGCTGGAAGGATTATTCATAAAGTTTTAACCCCCCATGGACTTGTAGCTGCATTTCCATTGACCATAAAGTTGTACAAATTGCAGTTACAAAAATAAACTGGCTTAATGGAAACGCAGCAGTTTTGAAAAACTAATGTTTTTTGATAAAAACGTTTTTACGCTAGGATGAGGTGGTTTTTGGCTCTATTGAAATTGATGTTTGGTAAAATTACAATGGAAGCACTTTTTTCGCATCACACGAGTCACAAAAGTTGGAAAGTGTTGAATCCATAATTGCTGACACCAATTTCCCAAAAATGCAGCATACGCAGCTACTTCCAGGCGCAGATGCTGAGCTCTTCAGTGATCTTTCACTGCGGTTTTAAGTATCATGCTATACTGCGGTTAAACAATAAAAATATGACCTAAAATGGCCACCTACCTAAATGTATGCACATCTAGAAATGAGCATGTGGGTTTCCGTAGTGTAGTGGTTATCACGTTCGCCTAACACGCGAAAGGTCCCCGGTTCGAAACCGGGCGGAAACATTGTTTTCCTTTTAGTTCAACATTTACTAAATGTAAAGGATTAACCACCTTTCATATTCACCATTTTGTGAGAGTACTTCCAAACTAAGTGCAGCTCTTGTCTCTTATTTGACAGTAGCTTGATCAAAACATAGGAAATCAAGCAAATTCATGCATCTGGTGCATCAACGCGTTTTGGTTCCGATCCCAATAAGTGCGTAACAAGAAGTTACTGTTTGAATCAAAAAGGCAGAATCGGCTTCTCAAGAAGTCAAGCAAAGAAAAAAAAAGAAAGAAAATGTTTCCGCCTAGTTTTGAGCAGAAGGCCTTTCATATGAAACCACCACGCTACAGAAACGTTAAGAAAACACCAGCAACCCATCTACTAACCAAACATACATGAGAAACTGGAATGAATGAAGCGGAAAACTAAAACAGTGGAAAGATCGTAGAAATCAACGTTTGAAAAGGTTTTATTTTTTGGATGCAATATATTCCTCCATATGACATCTTTACGCCGCATCTGCATTCTCAGTAGCTTTGACCTTCACATACATGTGAATGTGCGCATGAATAGGTGAATGTTGTGATATATACATATGTAATTGCGGGCCATTTACTATTTCTTGTTGAATCTGCTGCATTTCAGCTAATAAGCTTATATCTTAACAAGAGGCTCATGTTTTGATTAGCTTACAATGACAGGCACTGAATTGGTTTGGCAACTCTTGGTTTCCTAGCAAGAAAGAATCAAATAAAAACAATTTCATTAACATGTGAGAGAACCAACCATTGTCTGTACTCACTAGAACTCCGACTAAGTTAAAACAAGTCCATTGAGCTTTTGCCAGAGAAGTCCTCATCACTGAGATCAGTGTATAATTAAGGCTTTTAAATGAAAGACGGCAACTCCTCCGTTTGTCTATATTGCAACACGTTTACAATATGCCAAAATAAATTCATCCTCCCCGTCGGGGAATCGAACCCCGGTCTCCCGCGTGACAGGCGGGGATACTCACCACTATACTAACGAGGAGTGACCTGAAGCACAATGGTCATGTAATATATTTAAGCCTGCCAGATCCTCCCCGCTGAGAATTGTTTAGCTAAACGGCCCTAAACCGTTTCCCATTCATTTCCAATGGTAGTCCTAAACCACTACGGACGCAATATATTTTTGACCACTATGCCGTGGTGGCGCTGTCCAATCTCATGTCCGGGAGTGACACGCCCCCCTCCTTGCTTGGATTCAGAAGAAGGCAACTTTCCGGCTTTTCGACTGAGATTTTTAGGAGAAATTACCGGCGTTACGCGGAGAAGGGGAAACATATCAAAGAAAAGCGATATCTTCACATCCATCCTTCTTCATTTTATTAGGTAAGTGATGCCGATGGATATAAAACATGTTTTTCGTCATGATCGCGTCTTTTCGGCCGAATATATTACATGTAGCGGGAGCGTTACTTCGTACTACTACGGTGTCTGGCGTTATCTAGTTTTATAATTCGTCTTCTGATTTAATGTTATATTTGGTGTATTTGTCGGTGCCTGACACTGAAGCTGAATTAAAATCATTCTGATGTCTTAAATATTATGACACTGCCTAACAAACCGCAACTATTGTCATTGCTACTGTATGTACAGTATGTTGGACTATCGTATCATGCCAAACGTATGATGATGATAAAGTCAGCATTTTTACTAAATCATATATTCCATTTCAATCTGTCAATTTATTTTGTGAGTTGATCAAACACGTCTCTTTCAAATCAGATTATACTCGTAAATGGAGATCTGATTACAGTAGAAGTAAATAAAAACATAGATAAAAAATTATATCTTATGTCCCTCTTGACTTTGGGTGTATTTGTTTTAATACATTTCTAATTAGGCCATTTCCAGACTCTAGATAAAATATTTTTTTTCCACAACAAAACCTTGTTTTATTTATGTTTTATTTAAAAATGGAATTTTATTAAAATGTACTGTTCTACATTGATTCGCTCTAATGTATTAATCGTAACATTTAAAGAAAATGTATTTCAAAGGTTTTAAAGTATTTTGTTTAATACCTGATTCATCCTTTTTTGCTCCACACCAGGTCAAAATGAAGAAGACCATTTTTTATCCAGGGAGACGAAGTGTGGTTTTCCGCAAGGGGCCTCTTGGCTTCCTTCTTCAGGATCCCTCTCCTGAGGCCAAGAAGATAAAAAATAATCCCAGTCTGTGGGACAAGTCTGAGCCTAAGAGAGAGGATGTTGTGCGGCAGAATGCTTTGACTGTGGTCCGGGAAAGAGGAGGGGATGTCACAGATGTGTCAGAGGTCCTGGGAGATTACAGCCTCCAATTTGGAAAGTACAAAGGGAAGTGTTTCCGATGGCTCTTGGAAAATGATGCAGGTTACACTTTGTACCTCATCAGAAACCTCCAGAAGGAGGAGGAAGCTGGGATCTGTATAACTGAGAGCCTTAGCAAAGTCAACCTGTTAACTTTTGTTAAATATGCTCTCAGTTTTAAAGAGATTAAAGATGCCCTGGACTATGAAGCCAGCAAAATTACAGCAGCCTCTTCTGAAGATGACCAGCTGGTTGGTTTTGGCTCTCGGGCCAAGAGCACTTGGAAAGAAATTTGGGATGGAAGAGAAGATGGCTATGCTGATTTCATACTGAAGAAGAGCTGCCTTCATGGGACCAGGATGCAGAAGCTGCAGCAGTACCTGCTCAAGAAAGAAGAAACAAACCAAAAGGTGTCTTTCTTGCGGACAGCCTAAGTCTCGTTATGAGACTTCTGGCTCCTCCGTTCACATCTTCTTTCAGTAGGGGCCCGTTAAGTACTTTTACTGCTCTAAAAAGGTTTATGATACATACGCTGCAGATGGACTATCAAAGCCCAACATGACCTTTGAGGAGTTCTCCACCACCACTTTTTTCCTAAAGGAACTCCTGGAAACCAAGAAGCGGGTGGATGAGAGGGCTGAAAAGAAAAGAAAAAGAACAGAACCTCAGCCAACTGGCCGGGTTTGCAGGTTCTGCCACATGGACCTCAAACAAGGTCCCAACAGCCCACACATCCACTCTGGGTTCCCTGGTGTGGCAGGGAAATACATATATTGTCCTGCAAAGGTTCTGTCCATGTACAAGTCTCAGGGTATGGCTAAGGAGATGACTTGGAAGGAATTCTGCAAATCACCTTTTTATGAGGCAGAGCGACAAAGATGGGTGGCTGAAAAGAAAAAATAAATATTACATGGTTCTATTGAGATGTTTAGGTATTCTATTATTATTCTATATTCCATATATTTATATAGATAAAAAAAAATCTAAATATGCTGTAAATATGGCAAGATTTTATATTGTAAAAAGTTGAATATGTAAATATTTAAACTGTTGTTTGCCTCTGTTAATACAAAGTAAATATAAATATGTCAACAAATGTGCTTCTTTTTTTTTTTTTTTACTAAATTACACATGATGTGAGATCAATTTACACTATGCATATAGAATATAATTTATTGACTGTCAATGTACATTTATACAAGATTTAAGATCAGTTCCAAAATAATCCATTGTTTTGGAACTGGTCTTCCAAAACAAGATCAGTTCCAGAAATGGAACCATATATTGGTAATAAACCAATATAAAAAAAGGAAACAAATAAATAAATAAATAACGAAACAATGTATAAATTTGTTTATACATTTTTCATAAGAGTTATGTGGTTTTTCCATGAGTGGGTGGAAGTAATGGTTTATAATTTTGCATGACTGGCATTGATTATTGATTATAAATATTTATTTTTTAGAATATAAACATTTAAAATAGAAAAGATTGGGTAAAGTAACATAAGCTTCTGCCGGAACTGGGAATCGAACTCGGGTCTGCAGGCATTTCCTGTTTTGCATGGTGTCGGCGTATTACACCTATTCGCGGCTGGCCCCCGCGGGGGGACATGGTGTTCTCTTTTTAGTCGCGCGGACCGGTCAGCCCTTCGCAATTTTGCTGCGGACCGGGGAAGGGGAGGGGGGAGGCAGTACTCCGATGTTGTTTTGTTACTCATTCTGCTGCAAGTTGGCGGCTCAATTTTGACGCGCAAGACGTAACTGGTAAAATCCGGTTTAGGATTTTCACAATAAAAGATCCGGAAGTGGTTCATTATTTCTTGCTCGGCCCGGTACCCAGGATTTCACGTTCGCCTAACAAATGAAAGATCAGAGAAGCATGTGTCGGAACATTTTAATGAACTATTCCAGCAGTGCGAACAGTAATAAATATAACTAAAAGAAAAGATGTTTCCGCCCGGTTTCGAACCGGGGACCTTTCGCGTGTGAGGCGAACGTGATAACCACTACACTACGGAAACCTGTAAGTCACTGTCAAGATCACCTTTTAAAAATACTTTTAGATAATTTTTCATAAAACGTAATAATGGATTCAAATACGTTCCACTGTGCAGCCCTTATGTCTTTTTTTTCTGTTCCGATTTCAATTAATAGTATCGCCAAAAACGCACAGTTGACTCCTAAAAAGTTCAAATCTTCAATAAATTGTTACTGTGGACAGGGTAAAAAACTCACCCAACCATCCTTGTACTCCAGTACACCATGAAATCAATGCTTTTACTTCCTGTCTGTTGACGAATAACTGCATATCTTCAACTATTTTGTATCTTACTTGTAATGAGTCGGGCTCTCCTGTGACTTTTCACTGTAGTCAAACACATACCGTCGGATAGTCACGACTACCAAAGTCTACATGTATTCATTACATATCATGGGTTTCCGTAGTGTAGTGGTTATCACGTTCGCCTAACACGCGAAAGGTCCCCGGTTCGAAACCGGGCGGAAACATCTTTATATTTATGTTTTGTCTGAGAAGTATGTTTATGTACATTTTAATTAACTATTCCAGCATGATAGAAAAGCATAAGGGGAGAAAAGCAACAGATTAGAATTGGGTCACTTCAAGATGCAGTGCGAACGCAGCCTATGACCTATTTCCAGTAATAAATAACTAAAAAAAACTGTTTCCGCCCGGTTTCGAACCGGGGACCTTTCGCGTGTGAGGCGAACGTGATAACCACTACACTACGGAAACCCATGGAAACGCCTGCCCACCCACTCACCTTGTACACCAGTACACCATGCCGTGAATAACTACTATTATTTCATGTCCGTTGATGAACAACTACATATCTTCATCTATTTTGTATCTTACTCGTAATGAGTCGGGGTCTTCTGTGACCTTTCACCTTAGTCAAACATACCATCGGAAGAACACCCTACAAAACCCACATGTATTTATTACGTACCACGAGTTTCCGTAGTGTAGTGGTTATCACGTTCGCCTAACACGCGAAAGGTCCCCGGTTCGAAACCGGGCGGAAACATTGTTTTTCTTTAAATTCCACACAAAACTGAACCCTCGCTCTGACGCGGTTCACCTTTCACGGTCTCGGTACTTCACGGATTTTTTTGTGCAGTTTTTTTCACAGTGCATTGTGTTCTGCGTCCTGATTGGCTAAACAGTCTCCGCGCTTCTTCTCTATGTACCCTAACGTGCCAATAACGTTACGGTATTTAAATATACGTAATACAGCTTGGCAAATTTTGGCAAATATTCTTGCCCAGAAGAAAAAAGAGCAACAACAATTACCGATAACTATGTTCTTCTCTCGAAAAAAAAGGCAAATACAGTTGAATGGCAAAGTCTGTCTATGTCTATGTCTCCTATTTAACAGGAGGTTGAAAGAATAGAAAGAAAATCAAGCAAATGCATGGAGCTGGTTTCGATTCCAAACCCAACAAGTGCGTAACAGAATTACGCCCTTGACAAAACTGGTTTCTTGAAAAAATTTAAATATAAAGATGTTTCCGCCCGGTTTCGAACCGGGGACCTTTCGCGTGTGAGGCGAACGTGATAACCACTACACTACGGAAACCTATAAGCGACGATCAAAATCACCTTTTAAAAATACTTCAAAATATTTTTTTTTAAAAAGACGTCATAAAGGATTCAAACACGTCCCCCTGCGCAGCCCTTAAGTATTGTTGACTCCTAAAAAATTCAAAATCCTCAATAAATGGTTACTGTGGACAGGGTAAAAAAAATTGCGACCTATCAGTTAATTTCTAAAGTACCATTTTTGATTAACATATCATCTCAACAATTAAACCCACCAGTCCAACTACCATGTTTAGTTAAAAAATTATGAGTTCGTCTTTACATACTAAAATGTTATTTCTAAATAAAAAACTGTAACAACTTCGAAGTCGACAAAGTCAGTAAAGCTAGCTTAACCTTGTAGCTACTTCACCTCGCTAACCCGAATTAGCATCCTGCTGTTTTTTCTTTAATACTCAGTAAAAATACACGTAATGAAACATATTTCTCAAATATTTGTCCGTCAGTTTTCACCACAACGCTCCAGCTCCACATTATTCCAAGTTTGCGAACGCAATATAAGACTTCCGGGCAAAAACTGGCATAATCATTTCAGGTAACTTCAAAGCTATGCGCATTAATCCCCCTCTCACTTGGCACTTTGGCTCTGTGTACGTCCGCACACACCTGGCTCTAAGGCCGCCGTAATTTATTATGTAAAAGTGAGTCCTTAGCTCGGTTCCTAAGCAATTTTCTTTCAGATCTATGCGAAATCTAATGAGGTCAAGCGAGATGTGAAGGAAACACACGAACACAACCGAAATTGACTGACCTCAATTAGTCAGATTTGGTTGTAATGGTGAGGTAGGGCAAAAAGCAGATCCCACAAAATTAAAAACTAAAACTAAAACTAAAATCTTTAACCACGATAAACTGTTATTACCCGAAATGTCTGTAGAAAAAAAAATACAATAAAAGCAACATGTAGTTAAGGTCTATTTTATTGTGATGGATGGATACTTTTTATAGGGTATCGGAGTAAATGGGGCAGAATAAAAGTAAAATTTATTGAAATCTTTTGGTCCTAAAATTGAAGAAGTAGAAAACTTATGAAATATTAAACATGCAAGATGTTGTGTCTTGATTTATTGTCAGATTGTTGGATTTTAGCCTTGGTTTAAATGTTTTTTTTTTTACTTTTTAAAACACCGAACCAGTTTGTTTGAAGCACGAAGTGCCTTTATTGTTTTGTATTCTGTTGCTTTAAATCAAACCACGATGGAGACCAATAAGTGGACTGACTGTAAAGGTTAGAGACATCATGCTGCTCTGTTATTGGTCAACACCATCAGCTGATTAATGGCTCAACGAATCGGAATCAGTCAAATTGACCCAGATTAAAAACTTTATATAAAGAACAAGTTGTGACTTTTACTGAAAGTAACTGATCACTGTTTTTAGTTTATCGGCTGCAGAATCATTATATTCAGTCCAATCTGACCTGCCGTCCCAGTCCGTCGTTACACCTCACACACACACACACACACACACACACACACACACACACACACACACACACACACACACACACACACACACACACACACACACACACACACACAGAGAGAGAGAGAAAGAGAGAGAGCTCGGCGTTCAGCCAGCAGGAAACTCCTTATAAGGACTAGAGGACATCCGCTGGAGCGGCAGGAAGCACCATATTTGGGCTGAAAGCTGTGTTGATTTTCCTGTAGGGAGCAGGCTGAGCCGGTGGTGACAAAGTCTGATCCCATTGGCTGTTTGACACACAAGTACACACGCACACACACAAACATAAACACACACACACACAGGATTTACTTCTGACATAAAAGCCTGCAGAGAGAGTCACTCTGTAATCTCCAGAATATTTTTTATACTGATGTTTTAACCTAAAATTTCACTAATAACACCAGTGTTATTTTCTTTCAGCTCAGTTTGAGAAAGACTAAAACCTTTCAAAGAAGTGTTACGTTAACAGGGCAGTACCATGTATTTCCCAAGCACATAAAGACATTTTATACCACTATCCTCTGTGTTACCTTTAGTTGTTATAAAAATTATGTATATATCAAATTTTACTTCCTTATTTACCGCCTAGAAATTGGACCTCGGTGTGGTTTAAAAGACAGAGGCCATCAGGACATTTTCCCAACATGGCTCCACTATTAACCCTATCAACATTTTGCTCTGAGCAGTAGCTCCTATAATGACCTCAGCACCTCCACCAGCTGTTTTCTAATTGCTGCAGGCTAGTCTGAAGGAGCTCAGTGGGACAGAGCTGCATCTCGAATGCGGGGCTAGGTCCAACAAGGCGTTTTGAAAGCTGAATGGTAAAAATCTTCCTCAAACATGCATGAAATGATCAGCAACCTGTTTGTTGATTGAATTACTTTATAGCATGACGTAAAGCTAAAAGCAGCTGATCTTATGTGATTTGTGTTTACATTTAATGTTTTCTGTCGTCTTGTGATCTGAGTGGAAGCAGCTAGAGGGAAACCAGAAAGCGGACGCAGTGTCAGGATTTAAACGGGTTTTATTTTCCAGCGTGTAAACACACAAAAATCCCATAACCTACTCAGTAGGCGAAACACCACGTGCACGCTCCTGCACGTTCACGTATGTACAGTATCCACATGTATGCACAAAAGAGTCCAGGCTCAGGGCTCTGACCGGCAAGGTAACAGTCTGAGGTCAGAGGTCACGACGGAGTACGTCAGCAGATGTTGGAGCTGTGGGGGGACGGCAGCTCTGACAGGGGGCTTCCCATGGGGGAGGAGCAGGACGACGAGTACAGGTGGGGAGAGAGGGAGGAGGCGTAGACCTGGGGCAGCGAGGGGGGTGACGGCGTGGCGACAGAGGTGCACGGCGTGGCGGCGGCGCTACAGTCCGCCCGGCGGTCCCGCTGCCTCTGGTGGATCTTGGCGTGTCTCTTGCGCTCGTCGCTGCGGGCAAACTTGCGGCCGCACTCGGCGCAGGCGAAGGGTTTCTCCCCGGTGTGCGTGCGGATGTGCGTGGTCAGGTGGTCGCTGCGGCTGAAGTTGCGCATGCAGATGCGACACTGAAACGGCTTCTGGCCCGTGTGGACGCGCACGTGGCGCGTCAGTTCGTCGGAGCGTGAGAATCGGCGGTCGCAGCCGTCAGCGGGACAGGCATAGGGGCGCTCGTGGGGTGGCGTCTTGCACTGCCGCCCTGCTGGCAGCTTCCTGCTCCTGCAGGTGGCGCCCTGTGGCTGGAACTGCGAGGAGAAGGCTTTAATGGTGGGCAGCGGCGTGAGTGGCGGCAGCACTGGCTTCTGGTCCACCTCGGCATCCGGCTGTGGCAGCAGGTAGTCCGGCAGCATGGGGATGGGGGCCGGCTGGGCGTAGGGCGGGGCCTGAGGCGGGAAGGCCTGCGTGGCAGGGGGAGCGTCGCCCGGAGGAAGCAGCTCTGACCCGTACGCCGGCGTCACAGAAAAGATGGAGGTGACGTCAGCAGAGCCGCAGCTCTGAGAGGCTGATGGTGATGTCACTGATGATGTCACCAAAGAGGAAGAAGTGGCGAGACTGCAGGAAGAGGACGGTGCCGCCATGCTCACCAACCCGGACAGTAAGCTGAGCAGGGGCTCCGCCCACTGACTGCTAGCGGCAGTGGCGCAGGAGGTGGACGGCTCGAAGGAGAAGCGGCCGCTGTAGGCGAGGCGGGGGGTCAAGGGAGGCAGGCTCTGAAGGTCAGGGAGGTCACACAGCGAATCTGAGGGAGCAACACAAACAGGTCAGGCACATCCTCACATCTGATTGACTCTTACCGGAACATCATGATTAATCTCAGCTCTAACACAGAAATATCACCATCCATCTTTACACTGAAAATTTATTTTTACTTGTTTCGCTTAACATCATTTTATTGAGTTTACTCACTTTATCTATATTTCTTTATCAATATATCATGATGTAAGAGGCAACTTTCCTGTCTCGGTAACAAATGTAGCTGGATGATAAATCATTCCAGAAGATTTTTCTATAAACAATGATGTTGTTGTTTTGAGGCCATTTTCCAATTATATAACATTAAGGGCATATTAATGCAAAAACACATTCTCAAAGATCAATAAACCCTAGAATGAACAATTAACACAGGAACTGGACACATTTTAAATATCCAAAATAAATAAATAAACAACAGAAATGTCTAAATTCAGATCAAAGCACCAGAGTGAAAACGTTTATCATCCAATTTCTGGTAGAAAGAAATAAAAAGAAATCATGCAAAAGGAAATTAATGAGCTCGTTGTAATTCTTGTGATGAATTGAGTTGATTACTTATTAAGTATGCACAACCTCTTTTCACGCTTAACCGCTCATGAAAATAACTTCTTGGGTTTTTTTGTTTGTGTTGTTTAGTTGTTTGGTTTGTTTTGGTTGCTCACCTGTGAACTCGCTGGGCTCGGAGCCCAGCAGCCCGGCCGCCTCGGCTGCAGACGCGGCGTTGTGCAGCAGCATCTGCAGCTCCTCCAGCTTCGGGTATCCGTCCAGCGGTGACGGCGGCGCCGGGTGTCCGAAAAGCGGCTCTGAGATCTGGAGTGCGGACAGCAGTAGCTCCGCTTTGGTGGCCGCCATCTCTCTGGAGGAAGAGGAGGAAGAGGAGGAGGAAGCGGTGGAGCTCCGGTCCTGCGGCGGGTCGGAGTCCGCGGATGAGCCCGGCGGAGAGGCGCTCTGGCGGGGCAGGAGCTGCGGCTGGGTTCGGTGGTGCTCGGAGGAAGCCAAGGCTGGAGTGTGGCTGGTTCTGGTTCCGGGTGTGTTCGGGTGTTTGTTAATCACCGCGGGACTTAAATGACATCAGGAGTTTTGGTACCGGCCGCTCTCAACCTCAGCTTAACTTCTGTCGGAACCTCAATGAGGATTCCCGGCTTTATAAAGTCTCCTTCGTGACGTATGTTCCCAAATATGGAGGGAGGAAGCCCATATATGGACACACCGGGAAACTCTGGGCCCAGTTTCCGGGTGCTGCTGCGCTCTTTGTGCTGCGCTTTTCGGACCGCGGACACGCAGGTTCGGTTCAGACCCGAGCCCGGCCGCCGGACCGAACCCGGAGCGCAGTGCAGGCGGCATAGAATCCGCCGCCATGGCCGGAAACCCCGTAGACACGTCACATCTTGTTTTCTCCAGACTCGACGTCACGTGGAGATATTCCAGCAACGTCACGACTTCCTCGAGCCTTATTTGGGAGTTTTCCTGTCAGACCGTTGATCTGAGAGCCAAAGCCATCCTGCAGCCCAGCTGCTGATAAAAAAAAAATACAAATACCCGAGTGTCTGACCGCTTTTCAGAATAAAAGCTTCCAGAGCCGGGTTGTGAGAGTCAGTCATCAGAGGCTCCCAGCGTGTCCCCGGGTCTGGAGAAGAGGATTCTGGGAAATAACAACAGAATTCAAAAGATGAAACTAACGTATACGTTTTATTCTCCTGTTTATATTCATTTATAGTTTATCCTGGTGGTTTTCTGGATATTGAATACTATGGCGTAATGTCATAGTTTCATTATGCACTGCCTCTCTGGTGTTATGTTGAAGGAAAAATAAAAACAATCTCAATCTGAATATCAAAACGTTTCTCTTTTTTTTATCTCGCAAACTTTCAATGTTTGGAGCTCTGATTTTTTTTTCTTTCTTCCTAGTAAGTTTCTTTGATTAATCTCAAAATTTCAGATCTTTTTTTTTTTCATTTCAATTTAGGGGGCTTAGAAATAATCTTGTATTTTCTGGAAAATTTCAGAGATTAATCTTACAATTTGTCATTGTTTTCTAGAATTTTGTTCAACTTTTGGAGCTCAGAATTTTTTTTGTTTATTTTAGAAATTGTTTTGGATTAATCTAAAAATTTCCGATGTTTTTTTTTTTTTTTTTTAGCAAATTGTTATTTGGTAGTCAGAAATTTAACATTTTCTCTAGAATATTTCTGAGTTCAGTCTCAAAATTCCTGAGTTTTTTTGGGGGGGGTTGGCGGAAATGTACTTTTCTTACGTCGGCTGAGCAAACATGGCTTCCACGGCTCTGCGTGGGTCAGGACTAAATAATCACCATAGGCTCCCAGAGGTCCCAGACGGTATTTACCTGCTGGGTAAATTCAAGAGTAAACACGCCGCTTCCCCGTCTTTTTTTTTTTTTTTTTTTTTTTTTTTTGTTGTCACGTGACTTGGGGTTGAATTCGTTGCTATGGTGACACAGTACCAACACAAAAGAGCTACTGCGACCTAAACTTTACAGGAAAACCTGGATCTGCGCAGAGGACGGTCTGAATAGGACAGGTAAGGCTCACCTGGGGGACCATCTCAGCAGTTACAGGTGCGTCTGAGTGACGTCACGTCCGCGGTAGGTTGATTTATTTCAGTTTAAAGGCTGGAGCTCTCCTTTAATCCATGCGGAGTGATTTGTTTCATAAGTTTACTTCACTTTAATCCAGAAATGTTCATCTGTGGGGACACAGTCCAGCTGAAATCTGCTGGATTGACATTTGTTCAGCAGACAGTCAATGACCTAGGGGTGTTCAACATGCGGGCCACGGGCCATTTGCAGCCTTCTCAAGGTGCAACTCTGACCTGCAGGCGTAGGAGGCTGATGCAAATGGCCACTTTTTCATCTTTAAAGGTTACATTCCTTACAGATATATAGCATGTATAAAAAAATATTAATATGTTATTAGATTACTATTTATTAGCAAAGTGTTTGCTTTTTTAGTTTATTATTGAGAAGAAATTAAAGAAGGCACAAAACCTAGTTTTAAAAATGTTGGAAAAAATATAACATTTTGTGAGCCCAACTGCTTTCACCAAACGTTTTGGGCACCGCTGTCCTGATAAAAGAGAGCTGTAGCCACAAGTTTGGTGGAAGGAAGAAGTGTGTTCAGCTGAAGAGTTTGGTGGAGATTCAGAAAGTGAGGACTGAAACACTTGAAGTTCTGCTGAGTTGTTGCTCTTCCCAGTTTTAGGAGATCAAACCCAGAAGGTTGTGAAGCTGCGGAGGCAGCAGCAGGAGGAGGAGTCATGCCGAAGAAAAAAGGGAAAAGAGAGCCGCTGACGGAGGAGGAGAAACTCCTGCAGATGCAGCAGAGAGCTCAGGCGGAGGAGGAGATGGCCAAGAAGAAGGAGGAGATGCTCTTGCTGTACCTGAAGGTAACACCACCTGGAGCAGGATTAGCATGTAGCAATTCATCCAGGTCCAGGTTGCAAACTGGTGAAGGAAAATGTTTAGATCAGAGATTACAGCAGATTATAGCCAGTGGTGGGCACCGCTAACGAAAACATTAGTTACACTAACTCTAAAGCGCTATGGCAACATGGTGCTTAGGGAAGCTAATTCTAAAGGGCTATATGAACTTGGTGTTTAGTGGAAGCTAATGATTAAGCACTAAATGTATCTGCTAATAGGTGATTAGCAGCAGAGAGTCCATCACTTATTATAAGAAACAAAGTGGCAGGTTCTGACCCGCATCTGGACTGAACCAGGAGAAGCTCCAGAAGGAGCAGAAGAACACGGCCGTGAACCTGCTGAAGCTGACAGAGAGCTGGAGGAAGGTGCTGCGGCAGACTCGGGACAAAGAGCTGCTCGCCGAAGCCATGGTGCACCAGCAGACGTCTGACAGGAGGCTGGAGGAGCTGAACTTCATCATCCAGGTGAGGAGCTTCCCTCAGGTGCGCCTGGCGGCCCTACCTTCTCACTGGGACTCTGTTTGTGCTGCAGAAAATGATGCGGGAGCTGCAGCAGGGGCAGTGTCAGGCGGACCGGGTGCAGAGCAGCCACCTGCAGCACGTGGAGCACCTGTGGGAGCTGCAGGAGAAACACCTGAAAGGTCTGCATCAGCGGTGGGAGAGCAGCCTGCGGGACCTCAACGTCATGTGCATCAACCAGGAGTAGGTCACACAGGCCCACACCATGCTGCCACCACTACCATGTTTTACTGCTGAGCAGGTTTTCATGCTTAGATTTCTTCAGAGCCTGTTGAGATCATTCAACCTACTTTGTGTTGCCAGACAGGTTTTGTTTAGGAGATTTCTGGGTTCTGCAGGTCAGGCGATGATCTGTTGGACCGGTCGGTTCTGAACTGTCTCTTTTGTCTGCAGGGTGAAGGCGCTGGACGACTTCCGGCAGCAGAACCTGGGCCTGGTGGACCTGTACCTGCCTGCTCAGATGCATGACAAGGCCATGTTTGAGTACCTCCAGAAGGTCCAACAAGAAGTCGTGGATGTGTACAAGAACGCACACCAGGACCTGGTACAGAGCAGGAATGCTTTTCTGTCCTCCTGCCTGGCCCTGGGGCGTGTCTCAGCTCTGCCTCTTGTCTCTGGCCATAGGACGCTCTGAGGACCGAAGTGAAGAACCTGGAGGACGGATCTGCTCTGAACCGTGATCTTCTGCAGAAGACCAGAAACAGCCTGATTGAGCTGGACCAGCGGAACGCCAGAGAGCAGCAGGAGATCAGCATGGAGCTGAGGAACGTCAAGAGGCTGAAGGTCGGTAGATGTACTAGGAGGTTTGTAGACCTACTGGAAGGTTTGTAGACATTTTCGGAGGGTTGGTAGATGCTCTGAAATGGTGACTTCCATATGTGAAAAATATAATAAGATACATAACTTATAAAGTAATTATCAGTTTTTATGCACCACAAGTAAATTTTAGGAAACCTATTTAGGCCAACCTGCTCAACTTGTCGCGGATCCCTTTAAGGTTCTGAGCCTCTGATCTCCTCCAACAGAACAAAGCCATCAAGCTGAGACAGCAGATCTTTACCTGTCAGGCTGAGAGGGATCTGATGCAGCAGAACTGGAACTTCACCACAGACAAGATCAACCAGAAGTGTCGGCATCTGCAGGAGCAGCTGGCACGAGACCGCCAGGAAGCCAGGCATAAGCTCACCATCCTCAGCATCCAGGGCGCGGCCGCCACCAAAAACCTACAGGCTATCATCACCAAGGTGAGAGCACCCTGACCGAGCCCCACGCCTCACCTGAGACTCTGCTGATCCCCCTCTGCTGCGCTGTTTCAGGGCGAGAAGGTCCTGCGACTCTCAGAGCTTTGCCGCAAGATAAAGAAACAGCAAGAGATCATGCCAGGAACATCAGAGGACAAACAGAAGACCTGCACAGCGGAGCAGGTAGGGCAAACCGGACCGACCCACTGGACTGAAACATGGCAAGAGTGTTAGGTTCAGCAACAAGGTTCAGGTCAGAGTTCATCACTGCACCCAGAGTTCAGCCTGATCTCTAGTTTCCAGCTGTAATAACTGAAGCTGTGGGTTGACTCTAGATCTATAACGCTAGATCTATAATGCTAGATCGTTCCTCTTTATGTCCAAAGATAATAACTTCAGTTTCTGTTCATATGGAGAGTTTTGGCACATCCACAGATTTATCTGTTCTCAGGATCTGTTCAGTGATTGGATGGGGTCAAAGGTCACCTGGTGACATCATAATGTAGAGCTGTGTGTCATTTGCATAATTATGGTAGCTGATCTGATTGTTATGACCTGAGCCAGTGGGAGCATATAGACATTAAATAAGAGGAGTCTTAGGATGGAACTTTGGGGAATCCCAAATGTGACTTCTGTCTGCTCCGATAATTTTTATTTAAAAATCTACAATTTCCCCAGAAGGAAAATTCCAAAGGGGTTAATGAGGTTTCTATTTATCTATTTAATAAGTTTCTGCTTGAAACAAAGAAATCCCTGTTCTTTATGGAAGATTCAAACCAGTCCAGGTCTGGACTGGATAGTCCAACCCAACTCTCCAACAGTGGTCAACCGTGTAAAGCGCGGCGCTAAGGTCCAACCCGGTTCTGTTTCTGGATGCAGGAGGTCCTGGAGCTGCAGGACCCGCAGGAGCTAAAGGAGCAGCAGCAGTTGCAGGAGCTGCAAGATCTGCAGCAGCTAAAGGAGCAGCAGCAGCTGAAGGAGCTGCAAAATCTGCAGCAGCTAAAGGAGCTGCAGCAGTTGCAGGAGCAGCAGCAGCTGAAGGAGCTGCAAGACCTGCAGCAGCGCCTCAACTCTGCCCTGCTGCACCGGGAGGCTGTGAGGAAGCAGAACCAGATTCTGAAGCAGGATAACCAGCAGCTGCAGGTCCTGCTGAAACACCGTGATGACATGCTTGACGGACGCCACACCCCCCTGCCAGCTCTGCAGCCGCCGGTCGAGTCCCACCGCGCCGCCGGGGACATGCACCACAACATCCTGGAGGCTGCGCACGTCGCTAAGTACCTGGTGGACAGCTGGAGCTGAAGGCCAGGTCCAAACGGTCCCTGCAGAACTCTGCAGTACAGCAAAGACCTCAACAACAAGCTCCGGCCTGGTGACGGGTCAGAACCAGAGCAGTTCAGTTACGGTCTGAGGCAGGATGGGTTAAAAATAAAATGTTGAATGAAATGTTCTACTACTCGGGTTCGTTCTTCCTCATTAACGACTGATTTATTTACTATAAAGCAGGGGTCTGAACCTCCAGTCCTCGAGGGCCGCTGTCCTGCAACTTTTAGATGTGCCTCTGCTGCACCACATCTGAATAGAATAATTAGGTCATTAAGGCTCTGGAGAACTGATCTACACAAGGAAGAGGTAATTAAGTCATTTCATTCCAGTGTTTTGTACCTGTGGCACATCTAAAAACTGCAGGACTGCGGCCCTCGAGGACTGGAGTTTGAGACCTGTGCTATAAAGCTTTCTACATGTCGTAATATTTCCAGAGACACTGGTGTCTTTTGGACCATCACTGGCTGCTTAATTGAATTAAAATTTAAAAAAGCTTTATTTGATCCCAACGCTTAGAGAGATCCGGCAACCTGACTTCTCTGACTGGGAGGAAGCCAGAATACCCAGAGAGAACTGGTGCAGAGACGGAGAGAGCATGCACGTCAGCTTCTGTGTTCGGGGACAAGCGGCTCGGTCGTTTCCAGTCTATTGGAAATGGCATTTTACACTCGGTGCAATAGATTAAAGACTGGTCTTAAGGATGTTATTTCTGAAACACAGACAGGTTTTATGTCCAAAAGATCCATACATGATAGCATCAGACTGGTGCAGGATTTACTCCAGTACAGTGACCTGATTGAGGATAAAGGCTTCATCCTTTTCCTAGACTCCTACAAAGCCCTTGATATGTTGGAACATCAGTTTCTTTTCAAAGTTTTACACTTGTTCGGATTTGGGCCAAACTTCTGTAGAATAATAAAAAGCTTTTATAACGGCACCACAAGTTCAGTTGCACTGCCAAACGGTACGTCTCCACGGTTCACCATTAATAGGGGAGTAAAAACAGGGCTGCAATATTTCCCCCTTTCTCTTCATCTTGGCTGTGGAAGTGATGAGTATTTTCATAAAAAAACTCAAATATACCTAAATTGAAAGTTTTAGATGACAAAATTATAATCAGTCAACTAGCTGATGACACCACAATTTATTTTGAAGTGTCTAGACCACAGGTGTCAAACTCCAGTCCTCGAGGGCCGCTGTCCTACAGTTTTTAGATGTGCCACAGGTACAAAACACTGGAATGAAATGGCTTAATTACCTCCTCCTTGTGTAGATCAGTTCTCCCAGCCTTGCTAATGACCTAATTATTCTATTCAGGTGTGGTGCAGCAGAGGCACATCTAAATGTTGGAGGACAGCGGCCCTTGAGGACTGGAGTTTGACACCCCTGGTCTAGACCAAACCCCTAAAGTACTTGAGTTAATTAATACTTTCTCCAAAGCATCAGGATTAGCCTTAAACCTGCAGAAGTGTGAACTGATGGCGATTCATGGCTCTGATCTGACGGAAGCTTACATTATCCCCATTAAATCCTCAGTTAAATATCTTGAAATTTTAATAACTAAAGATGCTAAACGCAGTGAAACTGTTAGCAGAGAGAATAAAATACAGAATTGCAAATCTCAGTTAAATAGATGGCTCCAAAGAGATCTGACTCTGTTTGGGAGAACCTATTTAACCAAAATGGAGTCGCTGTCCCGGTGCATATACCCAGCTTATTCTATGGCCATACCTAATAAATATATTAAAGCCATAAATCAGCTGAACTTTAATTTCATCTGGAAAAATCGAGTCCACTACTTAAAGAAAGCAAATATCGTTAAAGACTTTAAAGATGGAGGCTTACAAGCTATTGACTTTGAGTGTTTAAATGCAGTCTTAAAAGTAAATTGGTTGAAATCTTTTTTAATGACTGGAAATCTGGTATTGTCTCCTCAAAGGTTTGTTTAAAAAAATTGGATGCATAGATTTTGTTCTTAGATGTGACTTTGGTGTCAACAGACTTCCTGTTAAGTTATCTGCCTTTCACAAGCAGGTTTTGTTGTGTGGGAAACTAATGTACACACACAACTTTACTCCTCACCAAACTCCCATCTGGAACAACAGATCTGTGTTACACAGGAATAAGTCTCTGTATTTGGATCACTGGATAGGTAAGGTATTTGGTCCATAAGACATTTTCTTAATGATAGTGGAGATTTTTTGTCTTTTGACAAATTTTGCTTATTGTATAATTTGGATTGCTCACGTACTCAATGTAACACAGTATTGAACTCCATCCCCACTGCAGTCAAATATCTGGCTCAAAATATAATCATTCAATTAGCTAACCTACAGTTACCAGCTCTTCAACTGTTTGGAGTTAACCTTTTGGATAAAAGTAATTCCAACAACCGAATGCTTTAGCATCTAACTAATTTTATATTTCCTGTCCGACCAAATAAAAACTCAATTTTAAATTTGTTTTCCGACTCAGAGGTTAACAAGTGGATACTGGAAGAATTATAACAAGTAAATAATTGTGTTATTTAAACAAAATCCAAGTAAATAATTGTGTTATTTAAACAAAATCCAAAACCTGATGTCTTACCTTAAATACCCTCCAAGTCCTAAAGCTAAAGAAGTTCATTTTAAAATTCTCAATAACATTTTTCCATCCAGGGAACTATTAAGACAAAGATTCAACGTTGATACCAACAGCTGGACCTTTTGTGACAACGACATTGAAGCAACAGATCATCTCTTTTTCTATTGTGTGCAAACTGGAACATTTTGGAGAAACGTTCAGGACTGGATCTCATCAAAACTTTCCCTTCATCATCCCTTAAAAAGAGAGGATATAATATTTGGAACCACCCACAGAGACAGAAGAATCGACCTCATCCTTAACAACCTGCTGATCTTCTCAAAATTCTTCAGCCACTCATGTAAATAGGGAAATAGAAAACCTGATTTTTCAGCCTTTAAAAACCTTCTAATGGACAATCACTTCAGTGCTTTAAAACTATGAAAAACAAGCATGGAATACAGCTCTTGAACACCTATAATGATCTAATTTTTTTTTTAGAACTAATCCCCTTTTGTTTTTTTCTGTTTGTTTTTGTCATTCTGCTATCCCTTTATGATGTCTGACAAATTGTATTTATTTATATTTTATTTTACTTTTTTATTTCTATTTTCTTATTGTCTTATAATTATAAGTGTGCCTTAAACCTGTAAGACTTGATCTCTTCATGTACGTACATGCCACGTGGTTTTGTACGATTGTTCAAAGTGTTTAATAAAAAAATAAAATAAAATAAATTACACTGGGTGCTTGCAGGGCTTGTCCAAGGTAACAATTAATGATGAACATCGATTCGAAGCCCCAACAAGTAGCTGGATAAAGGTTTTAAGATGTTCGTCTCGTTAAAGGTGAGTTTTACTTTCTTTAAACTTTGTGGCTAACATTAGCTTTAGCTTATGCTAGTAGGCAATATTCTCGGACAATTTTCTTGTAAAAATGTGCTATTTACGTATCTAAACATTTTAATCCATTCTAACGGACAATGTTTTTGTGTGTGTGTGTTTTTAACCGTATTTTGTACTTATTTTCAAGTATATTATGTGTGTTTGTTGTCGTTAGTGTCAATCAGAGACCAAGTAACGGGGGATTTTACGGTTCGGTCTTTTTCCTTCCGAAGCACAACAAGCCCATAGGTTAACAGTAGAGCAGCTCTGGTAGAGTTCTAGTTCAGCTGACTGTTCTGGTTCAGAGTCGTTGCTTTTAGAAAAATATGGCCGTGTTTCTTTAAGGACTCCGTGTTGTTTCGTCCTATTACTTTCGCATGTTTCTTGTGAAAAGCTGAACTAGGACGGTGTTTACAGCAGTGTGTACAGGTGCATCAGTTGTCTGGCTCTGGTCGCTCCCATACACTCGCTCTATCAGGCTGAATACAGAAGTGATGCCATGGAAATAACTCCTTTATTTTTAGGCTGAAGAAACTGATTTGGAGTGAAGTGAAGGCTGCAAACTTTGCTGTGCAGCTTTAGCTTTAACTGGTAGAGACGAATATTTACAAGCCACCGTCTTCTTAATTCAGGATCTCTTGGGAATCCATGAAAACTTAAAAGCTCATTATATTAGGAAGACAACAATGTTCATTGTGTTGCTTTATTTGCGTCTTAAATGCGACTTTGTCTTTTCTAGTTGTTACGGTAACTCAAAGCGGAAACAAGCTGAGTCTGACTGGGATGGGAACCCAGGACTGATATGTGTGAATGGGTAGCGCCCTCTGGTGGTCTTACTGAAAATAACCTGTGATTTAGCTGCTCTTCCTAATTAATCATTATCTGTTTTTATAACATAAACAGTTCTTATTGTTCGCATTTAATTTGGGAACAAAAAATTAAATTAAATTATTTATTGAGAAATGAATTAAAGAGTAATTCTTCTTGTAATATTAAAAAAAAGATAATGCCTTTGCTATAATCTTATAGGAAAATCTAAAATTTGAAGTGAAAAAAAAAACATGCAGGACAGTGAGCCTTGAGGACCAGGGTTGGGAAACACTGGTCTAGACCATGTCACCTATTTCACCAGAGAAGGGGGAGATAGTTCATTCTGTTCCCATTCTGGTGCTTTTGGGTGGCTGACACCATTCTTTCTTCTACTACTTCCTGAAGAAAGTTTAGTCACGCCGCCTGAGAAATGTCTAACCACAGCTGCGTCACCAGGTCCCATTTAAAGACCTTATGAAGCTTCCAAACCTGAATTAGCAACACGGTACCGTCATTCACTTTCCACTCACAGCAATCACCTGATTGGCTAATGGTAGACCAAGGACTAATACCATTGGCCAGTGACGCTAAAGGCGGGAGCACTCAGGCTGCTGGTGAAAATAGAAATGACAACAGAAAATAAACTCAGAGGTTAAAGCGGGAGGTTGTTTAACACTTCAGAGATTACCTGTCTGGACATTATTGATATAAATTAATACATTACAAATATTAGAATCAGCTTAATAATTCCATAAAAGTAAATAAATGTTTTGTACTTATTAGAAACCAAGGATGCTAAATTTCAGCTTATGGACCCAGTTATTTTAGTGTATTGTATAATTATTAATTATTGAATAATTATTGTTCTAAATTACATGTCACCTGGACAAATCACATGTCTTCTGGAGAAAGGTTTGATTCTCAGACAAACAGATTTTGCTCTTTGATCACAATAGCAAGAATAATGTTTGAAAGCCTCACAAACTATCTGTACCGGCTGTCAAGCATGGTGGTAGGATCATGCTGTGGTGCTGCTTTACTTCCAGTGGGACCGGTGCAGCAGAAACCTCTACATCACATTTTCAGATAAACTGTGGTGGACCTTGTCATCAAGAAAAACTACAGAAATAAGGTGAATCAGATGGTCATATAGTCTAAGTCAAGCAATCAACTAAACAAAAAAGAAAAAAAAACAAGCCAAACAGTAGAGAGAGTGAGCAGTACCAGATTTCAACCCTCAGATGCTAAGCGACTCAAAAAAGTCACTTTGCAACTACATCACCTAATCACGTAGAGGCGCCATTGAACGTAGCAACTCCAATTGTTTTCCCAAGTTGTTTTTGCCAGTATAGCCATGGGGTTCTACTTGGTCAAATCAAGCTAACTTGCCTGTGGAAGTAGCACACTTAGATGGTGATCATAGCGGTGCTAGCTGACTTAGATCTGACTCATACCTTCTCCTCCAGACAATGATTTGATGCTTTTTCTGAGTTCAGGCCAAATGATTTATATCACTATGTCATAAACGGTGTTTCCCCTTACACCAGAGCATACTTAAAAGCCTTCAAAAGTCTAGATGCTACATGGTTACTAATGATTAGTTGCGTACCTTCTCCACAACGCAATATTTGATTGTCTCTTTCTTACTTATGAGGTGTATGAACATTAATCTTCTTATCCCATAAAACACTTTAGCTGAAAATCTGTGAATACATCGAGGGCTGCCAGTCATTATGACTGATGGTTACTAGCTATTGCCGTCTTCTTTCCTCATCAAAGGTTTACAATAAACTGACAAGTTCGGTTTGCATTTTTGTCTCTTTGTGCAGTTGACTGTGCAACATCCTATTATGCTTTTTACAGTGAACTCAACTAAGTAAAAGCGATATAAGGCGACCAAATGCAACCAGACCTGCCATGTCATTCACTTGAGCTGATGGGAAAAATCAAACATCTTCAGAGAAATACATTCAAACGTCTGATGACAAGGTTTCAAACATTCCTAGAGAAACCTAGGCAATATCTTATGAGGTTTTCTGAATAAAAAAAGTTGACCAACAGATATGCTGTTGCCCTCAGAAGTGAGTGGAAACAGGAGACCGTGAGTGTTTTACACTTGTGTAGCCCTTATTGTGAGGGCAGTTGTCCAGTTTGGAGTTCTTCAGGACATTTTCTCTGGTTCTGGTTGAGAGTCCCAAGCTGATTCGGGAGTTATGAGTCAGAATGGCGTTTGGGTCGGGGTGTGTTCCTCTGTGAGTGATGAACCTCATAAAGAAATCTCTGCAAACATGTGCCACATGCCGACCGTCTCAGCTTTGTTCTATTTCTGCTGCAGGACTCGGTCATAGTCTGTATTAAGCAGCTGAACACACACACACACACACACACACACACACACACTGAGGAATGCATCTGGAACCTTCCTGCTGAGGCGTGTTGGGGTATAAATGCAACCAGGGACAGACATCTCTCAGACAAAGCAGCAGCAGATCAGAGATCCTCTCAGCCTCCAACAGACCGACAGGATGTTGTGTCCCAGCATCTTCCAGGCGACTCCGGCTGCCATGAGGCCCTTCTTGGAGCTGCACTGGCCCATCCGCAGCCTGTGGCCCGAGACCCGGCCGCTCTTCTTCCAAATGGAGCAGGAGATGATTCGCCACATGCAGGAGATGAGGCAGAGCATGGAGTACATGGAGCGGCTGCACCAGAAGATCTTCGAAGAGATCGACCAGACTTCCTGCTCTGCGGGGGCTTTGAGGCCCATTTCCTTCCAGGAGCTGGGGAAGGACAGTGACAAGTTCGCACTGAGTCTGGACACGGCCGAGTTTGCCCCGCAGGAGCTGTCCGTTAAACAGGTCGGCAGGAAGCTGCAGGTGAGTGGCAGAACGGAGAAGAAGCAGGAGGACGGAAAGGGCTCCTATTCCTACAGGTGTCAGGAGTTCAGGCAGGAGTTTGACCTGCCGAACGGCGTCGACCCAGAGACTGTCAGCTGCTCGCTGGTGGGGGGGCGGCTGCAGATCCAGGCGCCCCGGGAGAAACCGCCAAGCGACGGGAAAGAACGAATCATCCCCATCAACGTCACCTCTGCCCCGGCCATTACCTCAGAGAACAGCAGCCCCCCCGCGGACAGCAGCCTAGCCGAGAAAAACTGAACAGAATGACACATCTCAACAGCTAACCTATCTACCGGAGGAGCCAGGAAGTTTCTCTCATTGCACTTTGATTTTTAACAGCTTTAAAGTTGTTGCTTTTATAAAAATAAACACCCATTATAAAAATTTCAAATATTATATTAACTTAACACTAAATAAAATTAAAAATTCATTCTAAATTTAAATGTAAATCTATTCATCTTTATACTTTTAGATATTTTTGTCTATAATCTGAAAACCTACCATCAGTGAAGCATCTGTTGATAGCAGGTCTATGAGCTGGTTAATCCTTTGTTCTTCTGACCTCAGAGCAGTTTGATATTAGTGTTTTTATTTTAAATTTAGTGAACTAAAGTTCTTCATGTAGAATCTTTGTTTTTGTTTGTAAATAATTTCAGTCATGTTTTAACATTTCACATCAAAACTCTGTTGATCTCCTGACACAAACTAGGGTCAGAGAAGCAACCGTTGCTGTTCATCAACCTGGCGAGCGTCAAAGGTCATTTCCAGGATGCTCAGAGATATGAGCTCATCTCTGCAGGTCTCAGTTAGCAGGATAAGGTTAAAGATCAAGATAAATAACTTATATGGCTGCTTGAAAGAGTTGAAGAAGAAAGCCTCTTCTCTCTAGAAACAAGATGACGGCAGGACTGAGCGTATCAGTCCTGCAAAGACTTCTGGGACAATGTCCTCTGGACTGATGAGACCAGAATGGAGACATTGGACCGTGATGAATAGAACCCAGATGGAAGAAACCAAACCTAGCATATCAGCAAAACGGGAGAAGAAAATAAAACACAGGACACCATTTTTTCCACTTTCCTTGTAAAATAATTCTCAGTAAACTTAATTTATTCACAAACTGCTTTTCAAATTGTCATGTTGACATTTGTCTTTTCTGGTAAATCACGTACAATAAAAAACATTTCTAAAAGACAGGAGATGTCTGAGACTCTTCACTAACTATACATGACTACTCCTCATCCTTATGGAAACAACACGGTTTTCCAACTCTATGTCTTCATGTCGACACCTTTACTGCGTTCAGACATCAGATTAGAAATATTAAGAAAAAACAGCAGAAAATGATCAACAGAAGGACTAAAAAAATTAACAGCTACAGTACACATTTTCCTTTTGTTCTGTTGGTTTATTCTTTTCCCTTTATTCTTTTAAATGTTGTGGTTACAGGATAACAGAATACGCTCAGTTAAGGCTTATGCTGGATGCTATGCATGATATTTAACAGAAACAGACCGGGTGGATGAAGACAAGAGGGTGAATGCAGATAACATAAGAAATGAAGACATTGGATCTTCTAATGATGAGTTCCTGTCATAAAAGTATTTTCTCTAAGTTATTGGGTTTTATTGGGACGTTGCATTGTGTCGCGCACTCCAGGAAGTACAGAAATAACTGCAATCCTAAACGGGGTTTTCCTTCTGAATGTAACCATATGCTTCTTCAGCAGGAGGAATTGACTCAATACAATCTGCAGTTTCCTTTGATAGAAAACTTTTTAACAACTAAACTTTACTGCATTGTTTTATAAATAGGAAAAAAAGGACTATACTGCACTGAGTGCAGTGATGGCTGACCATTCAGCCCATGCTAACAGTTGGAACAAATATATTCTCCATCAGTAATTAAATCTCTGAGAAGTGGACCTCTTGGTGCAAAAGCAAAAACATAGGGAGGCTAACAGCAAGCAGTTAGAAAAATGTCTCTAAAGTTTGAAAACGGCTTGACTTACAGGGATGTTTGATATTTCTGTTTCGATCGAGGACTCTGTTTTATGGGAACACTAAGCGTTCCTCTACTAACCGATCAAGGACTCTATGTTTTACAGGGACACTATGTTTTACAGGGATAGTGGTCCTCTACACATCGATGGAGGACTCTTGTGTTTTATGGGGACACTAAGCGGTCCTTTATCCACCGATTGAGGACTCTTGTGTTTTACGGGGACGCCATGACCAGACCCGTCTTCCAGGGACCGTCCATGACTCCTTGTGACTATGAGACCGCCTTCTGACACGTTTTGTTTAATTTATGTGTTCAGGTTTTACTTCAGCATTTGAGGGAAAGTATCTCAGATACAGTAAATAAATGTTACATGAGGAAACTCTGCTCACTTTGCAATTACTTCATGAGTTCAGTTAAACCTCGTCTATATTTCACCGCTGCCTTAACATTTACAATTCCTTATTTTACAGCAAAATACAGGTTTAATTTTAAATGCAATATTATCTTAAAGGAGTAGTTCAACATTTTGATAAATAATCTCATTTAGATTTGTGCCAATGCTAATCTGCTAATCTAGCCACGGTGGATAGACAGCCTCGAAGTAACGCATTTCCATCCTCCTGATGCCCAAAAAACCACTAGCTGATCATGTTTTTCATTAAAGGATGGTAATATAGTTGCCTTCAGTTTTGCTAATATTATTTAGCAAACAGGCCAATGTCTGTGCTAATACTCTATGGTCACATCATTGTCCATGTATGGCAAATAAAAAAAGTCATAAAGATGTAAATGAAAGTTTTTATAAAGGCAGCAGACAGTCGTTAGCTTCCAGATGTGTTTACGACCTTCTCAGCTAAGATGAACCTGAAAGACTGCAATCAGCTGTAGAGAGGTGGAGTAGAGATGATTTCATGCTTCAAGTTATAGTTGGGATTAAATGATATGGATGCTGCATGAAAACTCATGGAAGACCCTTCTAGCTCCGCTGATCACGCCTCCACTCCAGGATTCAAAGCTTAGGCACAAACATGAGGCTAAACTGTTCCTAAAAACATTGAACTGTTCCTTTAAGTGTTTTAAATTAGGAGCCCACAGCAGGCAGAAATTAACCACCTCACACACACCACCCAGACATTCAGGTAGCAACACTGCCCTACAAAGGCAGAAAGCAGCAACTGCGCGCCGAAAAATTTTCCTCATTCCTTATGCAATTAAATGATCACCAAATCTACTGGTCTAACAAAAAGGCCTGCTTTTAACTGTTGGGGGAAAAATCGACAAGGTGTGTGATAATTTAAGGATAAATTGTAATTTAAATTATAAAATGGATAAATATACAATTAAATGTTGATTTATCCCAAACACACAGAATCACATTTTCCAACTGATATAAAAGCGCCAATGCGCTAATGCAAATTAGCATTAGCGCATTGACAAATTTTTATATTCTTTTTCCAGATCATTGTCATGAAATGACTGGACTATATTCCGAGTTTCAGCCCAGTTTATAACTGCTATGTGGATCTTTGAAGGGCAGAGATGCTTCATAGCACACAGACACACAGATGATGTTAGGTTTAAATTATTTATAAAAGTTTAACAGTAAAGTAGCCACAGCAGAACGCTGATAATCCACCAACCAGCCTCTAAACAGCTTCGGCTTGAAAACGGTATAAAATCTTATTTTGATACATTTAAGGGCGTTTCCCAATCTCAGATGCTGAAATACATCATATTCTGTTCTTTCTTATATCAAAAATCATCTTTATCATTGGATTTTTTTTCTGAGTTGATCAAAACCCAAAAAAGGGAAATAAAATCACTGTGTCCGTTTTATGCGTCAAAGCTAATGGAAAAGCTGCTAAACAGCAACTGGGCTGGATTATCCAACTCTAACGGGTGAAAACAACGTCATAAACCTGGCAGGATGTGAAACAATCAGCTCAAACGACCAGTGAAACTAAAATGTTTAACAGTTTCTGTGACTTCTCAGTGCTCAGATTGAATCCAGATTAAGTGGTTCTGTCAGATTAACTAATCACAGTTCAGCCTGGATTGTTCATTTGTATGACTCAGAATTTGAAACCGACTGAAAAAATGTGTTTATTCTGCCATTTTCAGCTTATATTTGGATTCAACACAGACAAATAAAGTTACAACAATAATATTAAATATTTGTATTGCCCTCTATTGGCAGTGGCTGACATTACATTTAAGATTTACCAGTTAAAACAAAAACACCTCTGTGTAAAAATTTATAGTTTTAAATCAAAATTATTTCACCAAACCAGTAAGACTCCAGGAATAAACCTGCTGAAGTCTTTCACTGAAAACTTGAGGGACGTTGTTCGTTGGGATAAATTTTTCTGATGGAGATTAAAACTCTCCATGTTCATTTAAATCCCAGATTCACCTTCTTTTATGCCAAATTTAACAGATTCATGGCTGTAATTTGCATTTCATTGCAACCTAAAGTTTTTTTTTCCAAGTTCCTTTTTGAATTCAAAGTTAATTCTCAGTTTGTATTTATATATTTCCATTATTTCTTAATTTGTTGTTTTTGTGGCAAGATTACAGAGCCTAAAACTGGAGATGAGTTAAAGTTTCTGCTTCACTCAACAGAAAATAACTAGAGCCGTTTTTTATGGTTTAACCCAAACCTAGATGACTGAACAATTTTAATTAAAACACAAACTGTTGTCACAAGGAAATCCATTGGATTCAATCTAAACACAGGTCACATGACCAGCAGGGTGTGATGTCACACACACACGCACACACACACTCAGTTGTAGTGTCTTCAGTGACAGTTGTGTACAGCAGGAATGTGCGAACACTCGGCTGAACAACAGCATCAGTGGCTTTTTGCCCTCAGCGACGACTGACAGGCGCGGCCGCAGCGACCCTGAACGCATCACCACGACCGGGTCACATGACTGCACCAACGGAAAATCATTTGTTTTTGGAGGAATTTAAATTCAGAAATCTGCAGGTTTTTCGTCATTTAAAGGCCCTCGTGATTAAATTATTTTTTGGACTTTTGATTGTCATTAAATGCAAAACTAACTTTTTAATCTCTATTTCAGATCAGAACTCATCTAATTCTTTATATCTATGAGAGTATTTATGTTTCATTTCATCTTTGGTGTGAAGATTATTCTGGGTTATGTTTCTGTGGCGGTTCAGGACCGTCTGGGTCGGCCACTGCAGCGCCGCGTTCGCCTTGTCAGACGTGTTGGAAGTTACCTGGACCGCAGCTGGTACTGGTCCAACTGGAACGGACCAGTCTGTCCAGGTCTGCCGGCCGCCACATCATCACTGTTGCCAGTAATCAGCTCGTCCAATGGGAGAAGATGTTGTTCCTGAGAGCTCTGCTGATTGGTGGCGAGAACTCGCCGAGTGTTGAGAAGATGGTGGGACAGGAAGAAGGGCTGGGGTCAGGTCATTTCAAAATAAAACTCAGTTAGAAAACAGAAACAGAGAACAGCCTTCATTTACAACAAGTCAGTTTTCTTCTATCAAGTTCAGGTCCAGTTCTGTACAATCCCTCTCAAATACGGCCTGCTGTGCCGCCTCACGCTCCTCCGCCTCCTCCTCTTCGTCCTCATCGTCCTCACGGCACTCCTCGTCACTCTCGCTCAGCGGCCCGATGCTGGTGCGGCCCAGGCACTCGGCAGGCGAGCAGGAGCCCCGAAAGTCGCCCATAAAGGCCTCCATGCCCATGCAGACATCGCCGCCACAGGCTAACCTACCGCCGCCGCGCTCCAGGCACTGCGGGTCGATGCTGCGTGTCTGCAGGGACGAAAGGAGGCAGTCGAGGGGCTAAACACGGTGGGAAAAAAGAAGCTAAACATAGAGATAAACATGGTGCTAAACTCGTTAAAGACACTAAGCAAAGATGTAAGCAAGGGGCTAAGCACTGCATTAAAGTTATAATAATACAAGAATACAGTCATAATTAGAATAGTCGTAATACGATAAGACGTAGTGAGAATAAAGATGTGATAATAAGACAAAGTCCTAATAACATAATAAAAGTCATAACACAAGAATAAAATAATACCAGCATAAAGTTGTAACAGCATGAGAATAAAGTCATAAAAATAAATTTGTATTATTAGGCCAACCAATCGGCTACCTGCGTCATCTTGGTGAAGTCGAGGACGGGCCGGGCGCAGGGTCGGTCGGGATCGCGGCGCCGCTTCAAGCCCGGCTTCAGCAGCAGTAGGTCACAGGGCTGCGAGTGGCAGCGGGGCAGCTGCGGCGGGAGACTGCGGCGGAGAGAAGACGGCGTGCTGCAGGCAGAAGAGGGCGAGGGAGGTACCGGCCCCCCAGCGGCAGCGCCAGCGGCGTAGCCCGGCGGGGGCGGTGCCGCCTGGCTGGGGACTGGAGGTGGAGGAAGGAAGGTGGAGGTGGCCGAGTCTCTGATGAGCACCGGTGAGAGGGAGAAGCGCCGCTGGGGGGGCGGAGGCGGGTGAAGGGGGGAGGGCGATGACGAGCAGGAGGAGGGGGAGGGAAAAAAGCAGCAGCAGGCTCCACCCCCTGCCGCCGCCTCACTGGGGTCCCAGGGGAAGCTCCATGGCAATGGGGAGTCCGGCGACAGCGCCAGGCTGAAGAAGGTGGGGCTGGAAGAGGAGTGCAGCGACGAGGTCAGAGAAGAGCTGGGGGCACGCAGCGGGCAGGCTCCGCCCCCCGCCATGCCCATACCCCCTGCCGCCACCGCCACGCCCCCGCCCCCGCCCGCCACGCCTCCGCCCGTGCCGCCGTGGCACTGCTGGCGGCTGACGGGAGTCCAGACGCGAGAAGCGCTGGGCCGCCAGGTGTAGCGGCAACGCGATAGGTCCTCCGGTACCGACAGCGAGCGGCAGTGGCGCTTGGGGGGCGGTGGTGGCGGAGGGGGTGGTCCAGGCCCCGGGGGGGGCGCCGCCGCCGCCCCAGACAGGGACAGCTCTGACGCCGAGGTGCTGGGTGCCAGGGGTCGCTGGGGCTCAGAGGGGCCGCCCTCCAAGGGGTCGCCGGCCTCCTGAAGGTGGGCATCGGGGGGCACCAGGGGCAAGGGGCCGGGGGGGAAACTAGAGCTCAGAAACCCCCCCTGCAGGCTGGTCTTAGAGGGAGGGCAGAGCTGCCAGTAGCTGCTCTCTGAGGAAACACAAACAGGAAGTGATTCTACTGAGATGAATTTCATTTTAGGTTTAATTCATGCTACAAAGTGAACTAATAATACACCGTGTTCCAAATTATTATACAAGTGATATTGTCTCAGATTTTCGTATATGGTCAATGCAAATGATGGTCAGTATAATTTTCAAGTGATGAACTATTACAGTATAAATCAAATTTTACTGAACAAAGCTCCCCATGAGAACAGTATTTTTTTCAAAAATAAAAAACTCATAATTCACTGTTCCAAATTATTATGCACAGCAGATTTTCTAAACATTGTATGAATTATAAAGAACTGCAAACGGGCATTCTTTGAATGTGCAGCATTAAGTGGTCACATGTACTAAAATCAAAAGCTATTTCAATCAAAAATATCATAACAGACGAGTTCCATGTTAACATAGGACCTTCTTTGATTTCACCTGCACAATTCTTGCATCCATTGAACTTGTGAGTTTGTGGAAAGTTTCTGCTTGAATTTCTTTGCAGGATGTCAGAATATCTTCCCAGAGCTGCTGGTTTGATATGAACTGCATCCCACCCTCAGATCTTCTGCTTGAGGAAACTCCAAAGGTTCTCAATAGGGTTGAGGTCAGAGGTCACACCATGAGTTTCTCCCCTTTTATGCCCATAGCAGCCAATGACACAGTGGTATTCCTTGCAGCATGAGATGGTGCATTGTCATGCATGAAGCTGATTTTGCTACTGAAGGTTTGGCTCTTCTTTTTGAACCATGAAAGAAAGTGATCAGTCAGAAAGTCCTTATATTTTGCTGAGGTCATTTTGACACCTTCAGGGACTCTGAAGGGGCCGACCAATTATTCTCTCCCCATGATTTAGGTCCAAAAAATGACTCCACCACTTCCTTGCCGTGTTGGGATGTGGTGACCGTCCACCACCAATCCACTACTGCGTCCATCTGGACCATCCAGGGTTGCACAACAGTCATCAGTGAACAAGTCTGTTTGAAAATGAATCTTCATGTACGGCTGGGCCCACTGAGACCGTTTCTGCTTGTCAGCTCTGGTTAGGGGCCCAATAGTAGGTTGATGCACCACAAGCCTCTGGAGGATCCTCCACCTTGAGGTTCCAGAGGCTCCAGCAGCTTCAAATAACTGTTTGCTGCTTTGTAAGGGCATTTTAACAGCTGCTCTCTTAATCCGATGAATTTGTCTAACAGAAACCTTCCTCATTATGCCTTTATCTGCACAAACCCATTTTTGTTCTGAATCAGCCACAAATCTCTTCACAGTACAAGAACGCGTCAGTTTTCATTAAATATCTAATGTTTTCATACCTTGTCATACGGCTCTACATTAGCTGATGATTTTCATCAGCAGAGATCCTTTATCTTTCCTATATTGCTTGAAACCTGTGGCCTGCTTAATAATGTGGAACATCCTTCTTAAGTAGATTTCCTTTAATTGAGCTCACCAGACAAACTAATCAACCAGCTCTCTGAAATTAATTATAGTGATTCAAAGAGCCCTGACACACAATACCATCGAAAACCAAAAAATTTAATCTTTGACACATAAATCCAATTTGCACAATAATTTGGAACACTGTGTAATAACCTAAATAAGCAGAAATCTTTAAAGCAACCATGACAGTTTTCTGCCATACCTTCCTTCCTCTTTCTCCTCACTCTGATTTTTCTTCCTACTACTCTCCAGTTTGCTCGTATTTCAACTACTAACTCCGTTTTCTCTGTTATTTTTCTCTCCACAGAAGTGACGCCTGGTCCGGCATTCTGATTGGCATTCTGATTGGCCTAGCAACTCTGATTGGCTGGACTACTAATCAATAACAATATATATCACAATATACACGTGATCAAGATCTACAGATATGACATTTGACAGAATATTCAACAAATGGGATATTCACAGAACTCCAATCAGAAACCGCACGGTATTCTGGGAAATATAGACATTAGTTGCTCAAACTCTCACAGCCAGTTAAGCTAGCTGGGTGGCTTCAGATAACTCACTCATTATTTGGTTGCCTAGCACCTCGCTTACTGGTTGCCTAGCAACTCACTTATTGGTTGCCTAGCAACTCACTTATTGGTTGCTTAGCAACAACATGTTGAGTAACTTACACGGTAGCAGTTTAAGGTTTCGCTGCTGTGCTCATAACTAGTGGTGGACATTTTTGTATCGTGATAAATATTTTATAAGAATTTTTATTTATGGTTCTTACGTTACATTGTAATTAATTATGTTTAAAACCTTCCAAAACTGTTCTTATTGTCGGGTTTGTTAGTTTTACTATTTTCTTCACAATAAAAACATCAATAAATACCAAAGAATTTGAAAATGCAGTTAATGTTAAGTGTGATATAAGTCACATTTCTCATATCACAGATGGGAATGTTTTTAAAGAGCAATATTCATGTTTGTGGGGCTGTAATTGCTGTTACAGCTACAGTCTTAAGGTTAGCTGAAACAGATGTAATAATTAGTTCTTATTGTCGCTTTTAGTGTTATCACAATACCACAAAATACCATGATAAATTCATATTGCCCAGCTCTACTCAAAACTGCTTAAAAAAAAAAAAAAACTAATTGCCAGAATAGTCGATAAATACTCGATTGCTAAAATAATCTAGTACTTCTTAAACCTCCTGCCTGAACAGCGGGCTGCCACCTCGGCCAAACACTCACCAGGCATCAAGCCATCTGGGGGCCAGCACTCTGGGAGGGTTTTCGGGTCCAGCAGGGACTGAAAGAAAAAGCTTTGGTGTCAGCGAAACTCTCGGATCTGAATGTTCATCTGGGTTTCTCTGGCTGAGTGCCTCACCAGGTAGTAGTCCCCCGGCTGAGCAGGGTCGCCTGCCAGAGTCTGTTTCCTCAGGCTCTCCACCAGCAGCGAGACCACAGCATGGTGGCAGCGGCCAAGGGGGGAGACAGGGGAGGGCGGCGGGGGAGAGGCGGGGTCAGGAGGGGGTAAGAACAGGGAGGAGAGAGGGGGAGGAGGAAGAGGGAAGGGAGAGCTCTGGCCGTGTTTTTCCCGTCTGTTTGGTCTGTGGCAGGAAGGAGAGGGGAGGGGCTTAAGGCAGAGACTCCGCCTCCTTACCCCCTCAGGCCCATGCAGCCCCACCCACTATCACAAGGGCATCATCATTCACCTGTTGCCCTGGGAACACACCTGGCGAAGAGAAACACACATTCAAGTTAGCATTGAAGAATCAAACTAGAAGCTGAATTCATCAATGCTTTTCCTCAGCCAATGAAACAAACAAACAATGATAAAGAATGTTACAAATAGTTTAAAAACAATGCTATGCAAATTAACCGCAGACCCTACAAGACCATGCTACAACTAAACCATGATGCAACAGCTAGCTATGCTAGAATCAGATGTAATGATTCCCATAGAGTCGAATCCAACGGTTTCCCTCAAGTGTCCCTCTATCTGGATCCAACTGTGGCCCTAGAGGTGGATGGAGCAGTGGGGTGCTAATGGGGCTTAAATGAAGGGGTAACAAAAAAGGGGCATCAAAGGGGAAGTAAAAGAGGTCATTTTAAAAGGGGGCTAACAGAGTAGCTAAAGGGGTGGCTTAATTGGACAGAATGAAGATTGGCAAGTGGCTAACAGTAGATAAAGTCAGAGTCTGTTTCCTCGGACTCTGACTGAGAAAACAGTCAGAGTCGGAAAAGAAAATAATGAATTTTCCAAAATAAAAGAAATAATAAAAAACAACTCTATTTTCTGCCACCAGTATACAAAAAACTACTAAAAATAGCCATAAATAAATGTTTTTATCTCATGCAGCAGCCTCTAGGAAGGAAGTTTCAATGAAATGCATAAAAAATAAACATTTTGGTCTAAGTCAAAAATTCTCTAAAATTTGATTGTTTTAAAAACAAACAAAAAATCCCCATTTCCTACCAGCACTAACAAGGAAACTATTAAAGGTGGCCAAAAATGGAGGCCTTTATTTTATTCAGCAGCCTAATTTATCTGTAGTAGAGAAGTGTTATTAAAATCTGATGAAAAATACTAATTTGGGGAGTGGTCAAAAAATACTCAATTTTGTCAATTTTTTCCCATCAGTTAAATTAGCTATGGAAGCATTTTTGCAGCCTAATAATTCTTTATTAAACAGTCCCAAACCCTACAAAAAAGCCTGTTAAGACCACACAGTAGACTGGGCAAATAGCTTTTGGGGCTTGGTTTCAACATATAGTTTTTAATATGGTATCCCAAAAATGCCATGTCTGCTATTAGGGTCAATATTGAAATTTGTTTTATTTTTCAAAATAATTTTTTTTAAAGAACCTTCATTTTTAAAGTAAGCTATTTATATTGTGCATTTTCATGTTTTGCAACATGATTTATATGTATTTAAAGAATGTCATTACAAATAAGTGTCAAATTGATTTATTTTTAAGTAATCGGCTTCCAAAAATCCCATCTTTTTCTACTCAAAGGTGGGTTTGTGGAAAGGTACACATATCCCCCAAAATCTCAAAAACCGTTAGACATAATGGGCTGAAAGTTCTTCAGGCTCTTTTCTGGTAATACACTTAATAGAAAAATGCATTTAGAGTACTAAAAATCTAAACAAAAAAAATTGACTGCCGGTACCTACTAACAGACAATGCCACTAATAAGCTAATGGGTTGGGTAAAAGAGGGGTAGGAGGGCAAAATGGGGTATTTTAGGGAAACAGGGCTAACTACATAGCTACCAGAGGGGTAACAAAAACTGATGGGTTGGTTAACAGAGGGGAAATACCATAGGGGTTAATTGAGAGTAACAGGGACTAATTGAGTGATTCAAAGTGGGGGTGACTGAACAGAAGGAGGATTAACAAGGGCAACTGAAAGGGCAAATGGGGCTAAAAGAGGGGTACAAGGGTCAAATGGGGTATTTCAGGGTAACAGGCACTAACTACATAGCTAAAAAATAGGTAATAAAGGCTAATGGAGTGGCTAACAGAGGGGGTAACATTAACAGGAGTAAACTGGGGGTGACAATGGCTAATGGGTTATAGGGTACAGGGGTAACAGGGTGGCCAACAGAGGGGGTAACACTAAGGAGGGCTTACTGGGAATTATAGGGGCAAATATGGGGGTGGTGGTGTGGGGTAATGGGTCTAAAATAAAACTATAGGGTGTATGGGGGTAATAGAAGGGGTAACAGTAATACAAGGGCTAACTGGGGGCTACTGGGTAATAATGGGGGTAAATAGGAGGCCGAATGGGAAGACTAATTAGGTGTTGGGGGTAGTGGGGTGCATCGAGGGGGCTAACCGGGGGTAACAGCAGCAACCAGAGCCCAGCTAGCGGCAGCTAACGGCGCTGTTAGCGGCACAGCCTGAATAAACAAGCGGAGATCCTCCGCTGATGCTCGGCTACAGGCCTGCTGCCTCCCCGCCAGCCTGGATGGTCACAGCGGCGCTGCTGGCACACACAGGCCGGTCCGCGGAGCCCCTTAGCGGAGACACGGGAGGGAAGCACGCCTCAGACCGACCCGAACTACGACCGAACCGAACATGCAGTCGTCCCCCCTCCTCCCGGGTCCCAGCGGCAGCTTACCTGGTCTGGTGTCGAAGTGAGGCGGTTCCGGTGCTCGGTGTATTGACCCAGTATTACCGAGGAGCAGCGGAACCGAACCCACCGAAATGAATCAAAGCACGAACGATGTCGCTCGGCTCCGGTACCGACCCGCAGCTCGGTTCTGATCTCAGCGCGATGTCTCCTAATTATCCAGCATAATAATGGAAATCCTGCGCGCACACGCCCGTGAGCGGCGGGCATTCATAAATAACATTTACGGTGCCAGGAGGAGGATGAAGAGGAGGAGGAGGAGGAGGAGAAGGAGGAGGAGGAGGAGCGATGCTTCATGCTTCATCATCAGCACCTGCTCCTCTTCTCTTATTTTACTCCTCCAGCCTCTGCAGACCGCAAACAGCCGAACATTAGGCCAGAAATCCTGCAGAAATAAAAAATAATCCAGCTGGACCAAAACAAGCCCGCAGCGCAGGGGATGATGGGAGCTGTAGTTCCCAGGCCGACAGCAGCTTGTTTACAGCAGCAGCTCTGATCCTTCTGGAGGCTGTGGTTAAAGGACAAGCCTGCAGAAATCACAGTCCTGCAGCTCAGCACCTCCACCCTCACCTGTCCGTATCTGAACACCTCCACCTGTCTCTGCAGACACACACCTCCCACCTTCAGAGCTTCCAAAATACACATTACAGGTCAAAACAGAGCCAGGAAAAACTCATAACACATGAAAAAGGTCGGAAATGCTCCTAAGCAGGTGGATCAGGCATCCTATGCTGCAGTGCTGAACTTAGAAGGACAGGGCCCCTGGGCTAAAACCTGTTTTGGTGCCCAAACCAAAGAAAAAATAATATGGTCTGGGACTTAAACACTTTTATTTTGATTAATTACATAGATTTTAATGAAATTAATTGCGTTGTGCAAACAAAGGTTTTAAATAACCCTTGTATTTGCATGTTTCTGGTACACCCGTAAATCTGACGCACAAGCGACATTTGTTAACAGCAATGGCTGACGAAGTGTCTTCTCTCGGCACACTAGGGGTTAATTTCTGCTTCTAAGCTATCTGATTGGAGACCGGAAAAGAATACTGTTATGTTCAAGTTGTGTTAAAAGGTGTTAGCCTATCAGCAAAGCTATTTCAGCCTAAAATAGCATCTCAATACTAACATGTAGCAGCTAATGCTAATGTCAGAGTCTACAGTTTTAAAGAAGCTCCATGAGTGATCTTCTTGAAACACCAGAAAGATGAACAGATAAGAAAACACTTTGCTCCAATCTGATGCTTAAAGAACCTGAAGAACAGATTACAACTATAAATATCTGTCATGTTCTGCTCATGTCTGCTTATTCAATAATTTAGCAGCAAAAATGTTTTTCAGTTAAAAATGTTCCTTGTTTTGTGGATAATTTAATATGATTTTAGACTCTGAAATTTACTTCATTAAAATAAAAAAATACAGTACATTGATAGCTAGGCCAACACAACAGCAAAATGCCCCACCCGAAATAGCTCCACGTTCAACACTGAAATATTTAGTTCAAATATTTCAGTGTTGTATACATTTATAGAACTGTAACACAACACTTCGTGTGAGCTGCTCTGAGTTTTAAAGTTTGTACAGCCATAACATGCCAAATCTTTTGAGCCGCCCCAAAAATGTGAGGCCCTGGGCGACTGCTCCAACGAGGCCTCTGCAAAAATCTAGCTCAGATCTTCTAACTTGGAGGGGAAAAAAATCTTAATGATCCATTTCTGACCAAAAGAAAACAAAATGATGTATGTTGAAAAAGAAATGTTAAAGACCAACCACAATAGAACATCTGCATAAACAACTAATTCTGCATCCACTGGAACTTCAGTTGTATAGTTGAACAATTCAGGAACATCTGGGCCATCCTTTTCTCTTCCAGAACCACCAGCGCAGAGCTAGCTGGCCCTGCACTGGCAGCAGGACCAGTACATCTTCTCCCAGTAGTCCCAGTTTGAAGCAGAGATCAGGTCAGGTTTAAGGTTTCAACTCTTTATTTACATCTTTATTAATCACATTTCACTTTACTCATAAAGCAGCACCTGGAAGTAAAAGAAATCTCAGAACACAAAAGTGGCAGCACTTTGACTCCACTGATCAGGAGCTTCATTTTTTAAAAGAAACATGAGGAGGAGGAGCGGAGGATGAAGGTGAAGAACCGAGTGACGAACGGGACAAACTCGTGACGTTCCCTCAGTGCAGGATTCCGGCGTGATGCAGGTGACTGTGCTCATTCTGACGCAGTTCAAATAAAACTAGTGCTAACAGTAAGGCGTCCAACCGCCGGGGGCGGGGACCGGACCAGGGACGGGTCGCGAGCCACCGGCGATGACGTAGGTTTGTGGTGATCTTTAAAAGAGTGAGTTTCTGGCTCCAAAGCCCCAAAATATTTGTTAGAGTTCAGAATCAGCAGAAAACAGGTCAGGTCCAGTTCAGGCAACATCAGGTCCAACGGGGCTTGGATCGGGTCATCAGTACGGATTCCAGAAGAGCTGGTCGGAAAACACAGGAACCTGCTGGTCATCAGAGCCGAAATCTGAGGAGACAAACCCGAGGAATAGGAGTTAAATCTAAAATCTGGAAAAAGGTTCTGGTCCGGTTCTGACCTGCAGGAACAATAATGAATACCGAAAGCTTCCGATTTAGATTTTAATCTGTTTCCAGAAAAAGTCAGATGGTTAAAAATGATTCTAGATTAAAGTTTTCATTCATTCAGAAACTGAAGTGAGTCAGTGCAGGACTTGACATGTCTGCTGCCCCCAAGTGTTCAACAAGAGTTACTGCAGGTTCTAGGACTTCTAAGGAAGAAAGAAGACAAAGTCCCTGTTGGACCCACCTTGACGTTTGTTTCATGTTCATACATCACTTTTAAGCTACATTATCACCAGCCCTGTTCAGTCCATTTGATAAAGTCCAGTTCGGTTAGTGAGGTGTGAATGCTCATGCTAATGGACCTCTGGTTCTACAAACCTCGGTCTGGGTTTGGTTGAAGTGAACTCTGGTTCGGTTTGAATGCATATGTGAACGCCAAGCGGACTGGAGACTGCTCCAAAAGCAGGAAGTGGAATACAGTGCAGGACATTCTGGGTAAATACAACTAAAGCTAATGTGCTAGCCTAGCGAGAGAAATTACTTGTGGTATTCAACCAGTTAGAGATTGAAAGGTGTTATATGAGTGATGAGTGTGGCCTCACCTGGGGTGTGGTCGGTCTCCATCAGGAGGCGGAGCCAGTCATTCATGCCGTCATCAGGGGTTAGTTGACTCCTGCTGGAGTAGCTGAGACCAGGAGGAGAGCGAAAAGGCCGGTGGCTTGTCTCCGGCTGCCGGATGAAGGAAAACAGGTCTGTCATTCAGAGTTCTGACTCGGAACCACGTTCAGACATCATTAAGTCTACCTGCAGCACAAACCGATCGACTGAATAAAACCAGTTTTATCACCCTGCAGGGTTCTGTTATGAACCAGCCCTGAGGAGAACCATGCATGTCTCCATGTTGGAAACCAGGCTCACAGGCTCAACGTGAAACACTTCAGTGATTAGGGGCCAGGCTCGGTTCCAGACCCGTTTAAATTGCCGAGCTGTTGCAGTTACGCTGCAGCTGGTTAATCAGCCTCTATGTGAGGACAAGCTAACCCAAGGCAGAGTCCATGAACCATGAGCCCAGATAAAGATATCTACAGTCTGTCAGAATCCAAACATCAACCTATAAACTGGTTGGTCTAGACTTACTTTAGTTTCAGTCAATGAAGCAAACCATTTGAGTGTATGATGTGGTTTTAAATCGAAATTAAGACTACTGCACAACCAGCAGTGGCTACTTCACATGGCACTACAAACACTGTATACCAACGATTTTTCTTAACATTTCCTTTAAAGAAGAAAGTACAAGTTGCAGGAGACCAACCTAGGTGAAGCTGCTAGCCAATCCAATGCTGACAAACAGCAGAGGAAATAGACAATCCAGCGGATGACCAGGCTAGGCACGTTAGCCACTTGCTTAGTAACCGGGCCACCCATCATTAATGAGATCAGTAGATTGCTTTGGGACGGATATGGCCTCTTGCTACAAGGAAGTAGCCCCAGCTGGGTGGACAATAGAAGGATATATAAATACTGCCACATGTGACTGATCACCCCTTGACTTGCAGGACTGATGGGCAGCTGTAGAAAACTAGCTAGATGTTTACATCAGACCATCATCGTTTGGAGGCAGAAACCACTTCCTCCTGCAATAATCAGCGAGTACAGAGGCAAGGCCTTACTGGGGACAGCGGGACGGTCCAGGCTCCAGAAACGTCCACAGACAGAGGAGACACCGAGGAGGCATCAGAGGCTGCAGGAGTCTCCTTCTCTCTCTGCTTGTCTCCTCCGTCCTCGCACAGGTCCGACGTCATCTTGGCCAGCTGGCTCTGCCTGCAGACACCAGAGGAGGGTGAGACGCTGCGCTTTCTGCTGCCGAGAGCGTCCAGCAGGGGGGCGGCAGAGGCTCCACCTACAGCTGCTCCACTGGGTCGGGCGTGTCCGGCGCATCGTTGGCCGGAGGGTCCCACAGGTGCAGCGCGCGCCTCCACAGACGCACCTGCATGTCCCACGAACGTCGGCTGTACTTCCGGTACTTGTTGGGCGTGGCTGGGTGGAGCTTCGGGTCCCGCAGGTGTCTGTGGAGGAGATCAACCGATCAGGGGGCGGAGCCTAAGCCTTCAGCGGAGCCTAAGCCTTCAGAGTACAGGTGGGCATTTATCGTGATAATTTATCATTGTCAAGAAATTTCAAATAATGATGCTTAAAAAAACCCTAAATTGTCCATATCGTGATTTAAGTATTTTCTCTACTATTTATGCCATGAGTATATTATTACATATCAAATTTGAAAATATGATTAATTGCAGCTACTGTGTGCAGTTCAGTGATACTGGTGACAGTGGTGTCCTACAGCAGTGTTTTTTTTAAATGGTAGCCAACAGGGGGCGCTGTGGAGGAGACAGAGAGAAGATGAGGGGGGGAAAAGCATGCAAAAATTAAATGAAAAAAAAATTAATCCCAGAAATGTTTAAACCATGCATTTATCTTGATTTTTTTCTGTTTTCCAAACTCTTTTTGTTAAATACAAGTTTAAATAATTTATTTAAATGCAATTTACTTGGCTGCTGCCAGTCAAATTCATCAAGTTGTGTTGCTCCTCAAGCTAGCACAGCTAGAAATGGAAACATTGCTGACAAGACAAAGGACCCCTGCTGCAGCAAATCATAAGAACTTAATTTGTATTAATGAGATTAATAAAAATTACATATTTTCCTGTAATCAAAAGACTGGACAGTGTTGAAAAATATATTCCAATAAAATACAATTTTCTGCCAAGGTTATCTAAAATTCAAATGGTATGAGGTTAGCACTTATGCTAAATGAATTTAATTAAATGGTGAATAAAATCACCCTGAAAGTTAATGTTTCTTTACACACTGATTGTGGGTTAATTAAAAAGTAATTAATAGTTTGCATCCCGACTTCAGAGATGGTTTCTCACTTGGGGACCTGCTGCAGGTAGTTCTGGTAGCCACTGGTGTTCTTCCCATACTGGATCTGCTTCTGGCGGCGCTTCAGGACCGCCGCATTCGTCTCGGTGTTGGCCGGGTCTGGCAATCGGGGGTAGCAGCGGGGGAACGAAGGCCTGCAGGAAACGAAGGCCGAGCCGTCACCATGGAGACCAAACCCGCCACAAAGCAGGCCGAAACATGCTGCGCAAATCAGCCGAGGTTCAAACAAACCCGACCAGTCCGGGTCACCGTCACGCTGACCTTTTCCCGTCCACGTCGTCCGTCCCCACCGCCACACTGCTGGTGGACACCTTGAGGATGCAGCGCTCCAGGATGGACGGCCTGCCGAGGACATCTTTAAGAATCGGCAACTCAAGAAAACATTTTTAAAATCTGCAGCCTTAAAAATGAGGGCGTTTTGACATTTTTTTAACAATAAAAAGTAGAAGGTTTGGTTATTAAAGGATGAATACTTCATCTAGTAGATTAAATTTTTTTGGGTTATAGTTTTGTTCACAAATGGCCCCCGAGCCGCACTTTGGATACCCCTAATTTAGACTCCACGCATTAAAAACACTTCATTTTTCAGACTGAAGGTTTGTCCTGATCTACACATTTTCCTTCCAGCAGCATCAGGAGCCTGAAGTCCTGAAGGAAATGATCCAGACAGCTTTAAGAGTCTGGATCCCAGGAAGAAAACAATGAAGTACTGCAGTGCAGAGAAGCGGCTCGGTGGAGATACAAACCGGCGAGGCTTGCTTCCGGTTCGCTCTCGTCCTCGAAATCCGCTTGCAGACGAAGGAGACGGGATCGGAGACGTGTTGCTGGAAAACCAGAAGGAAAACCCTTATGGAACAAATATCCAACACAATGCAGACAATTCAGGAGATCACTCAAGAGAAAAAAAATCTGGAAACACCAGCTTCCAGAAGAGATAAAAAACTTCCAACACGACGTTGAGTAAAAGTGAAAATTATGAGTGTAAAACTCTCTCTATGAAGTCTTGCTCCAGTATAATAATGACTTCCAGTTGGACTTTTATTTTTTCTTTCATAGCAGAAATTTGTCTCCATAAAAAAAAAAAAAAATCCAGCTGTGCTGCCCCCTGGAGAGAAAGAACCTGAACTGCAGTCTGGATCAAAACCAAATAAGACCTGCTGCAGTTTAATTATCCATCCCTTCCTTTAGGGGGCAGCACTTACCTGAATTCCCGGTAGTAGCCGGTGACCAGGTGAGCCACCTACCTGACCAGGGTGTCGAAGACGGAGCTGCAGCCGGGGAGGAGCCACGGTTCAGGAGAGGAGCTTCCCGGGGCAGCGGGCATCAGGTCGGGAACGCCGCTCCACATGGCCGCGGACCAAGAATTGGCACAAACACACGACCAGGGGCTGGAAGAGAAGCTGGCAGAACCGGGTCAGAGGGACATGTTTTACTTAAGTTTCCCCCCCCCCATAATATTTAGACTTTGTTTGATAAATTAGTAAAGTTTATTTAATCGCGAACCTTTTTACATTTTCACCTAAAGATCTGAATTAAAGTTAGAAAACAACTGTTCTGTACAGTGAAATATTTCAAGAATTTATTTATGCATTTTCAAGTTGAAAACCTCAAATTCGTGAAAAAAATAATTTCAAAGCCTGAGTTTTACATCCGACCAATAAAATTATTTTAATCCATAAACGTTCCTCCTCTTCTGCTCTCCGTTCTGGTCTGGGCTCCATGAGTTCCTGTATTCATGCGGTGTGGCATGGAGGAGGTTCTGCTGAGGTTTTGATTACTCTGATAGAACCTCAGCTCGTCTTCATCGTTGGTTCTGGTGTCTCATATTCCTCTTGACTCCATAGATTCCCCATGAGGCTAAAGGTCAGGCCAGTTTGCTGGTGTTACCATGGTGATTAAAGCAGGTACTGTAGGTTGGTACCAAGTCCAGCTGGAAAATGGAACCAGGAGGAGCTCTAAACTCCTCCGCTGCATTGACTGAACTCCAGGAGACCCAGTGGACCAGAACCAGATGATGTCATGGTGACCCAGATCATCACCAACAGGAAGCAATCTGGTTCTTTCCACTCGTCCTCCAGTATATGAAGAAAAAAGTCATTTTGCTTCATAATCCTCTCAAGGTCGACTTCAGTTTTGTTACTACCACACTTTATCCTTCCACTCAACTTTCCAGTATGTTTTAATACAGAACTCTGAACGGACAGCTTCTTTAGCTTTGACCTTTTGTCGCTTAAATGTGCAGAAAGCGAGTGTCTGGGTCAGCAGACTTCCTCATTAATGAATTAATTATCCATTTTATTGATTTAATTGTCTGAAAAACCCAGCAGTTTATTACCCGTAAGAGGGGAAAAAAAGTTTTACATTTAAATTGACCAAAACCAGAAAGCCTTTGGGTGACCATGCCGATGGAAATCAGTTTTATTTGACTGATTCTGGGTGACACCCTCTGAATACACACCATTAAGCCTGGGAGGTGAAACTCAGGACCAAACACAGCAAGAGTCCGAACCAGTCGGTCCAAATGGGTCAAGAAATAAACCCAAAATAGGTTCAAAGCGCAGAACTTTAACATTTAGAGTGTAATCAGCAGGTCAGAAAGACAGAGCTCAATGTAAATTACAGGAAACAGTTCTCCTCTAAATAAGAAACTGGTTCTACAAACTCTGCCAGCAGGTTCATGTTCTGGTTCTGGTTCGTACCTGGAGGACAGCAGCGGACTCTGGGCTGCTGGTTTCACTCCGCTGGTTGACATTTCTGCTCTTCTCTTCAGACAGACACGCCATCATTCTGATTCTCAGCCTTATAATGAGGCGCACCTGCGGCGCTGGAAAGGGGGCGGGGCCCAAAGCTCACCTGACCACACCTGGGTTACCTTCCGTCTCTGGCGCTTCTCTTCTGAAACTGTAATCATTTCACAACCAGTTTACTCACTTCCGTTCACCTGTAGGACAGCATTTTACCTGTTTATATTTTCCTCTGTTAAAATCTGCCTGGTTTGCCATCACTACCTGCCTGTCCTGCAGGGGGCGCTGCAAATCACAAATTTAAAAGTCAGTTTCAGCCATTTCCGGTAACCGAGTAAACAAGATGGCGTCAGGCAGTGGGGTGAGTTTTTCACTATTATAGTTTAAATATTTCATTTGTACTTTTTAAACATCAAACCTTAAGTGTCCGTAAATATTCGGGTTTCACCGTCGACCGGAACCGCTTTCAGCTCCGCCTGAAGCCGTCTATTGAGCCTCTGAGCGCTGATGCTAGGGGCTAGCATGCTAACAGACCACGACGAAAACAATAATCAGGCCTTTAGTCACAGTTTGTGACCATATGTACATTTAAACTCGAGCTTCAGTCGGTACCAGTCGTTCGTGTGTTTCTGGTTTTATTCTGAAGCAAAACCGATGATAAATAAACGCTTAGCTTTTAGCAGGAGCTCAGCTAACCGCTACAACCCAACTTCCGGTCTGTCAAAATAAAATTATTCTCGGCTTGAACAATGATTAAAAAAATTCTATGAGATTTTAAAAGTAAAAGTTATAATTCTGTATTAAAGTAGAAAATAGTGTTTGCTATTACGTAATTGAATCTCACTTTGGGTTCTACATCATTATCTTTATCATCTTAAAGAATAAAAAATGCACGTAATTATTTATTCAATTCAACAATACTAAATTTATCCTAAAGCGAAACTAGATGTTGCTGTAACTGATCACCTGAGTATCTTCAGAGAATCCTTGTTCATCTCCAGTAGCAGTCATGCAAGAAATCTGTAGAGGCCTCTGACTGAAGACTTACTGTATGACAGTAATGTTTAATCTTTTCAGTTTCCTGAGGAGCTATAACTACTATAAAAAATATATTATATGATAAAGTGAAGTATTTATAATATAAACATTTTCATCACTGCAGAAAAAACACATCTGGTCAAAGGTTAATTTTGCAGAATTTAGTTTACTTCTCCCTGATTCAGAACAAAAATTGTTCAATCTGGAAAGGTAAAGCGAAGGTTTCTGAGGATCAGTTTCTCTGGAAGCTTTTCTCATGTTCAACTTTGACCTCTTCCAGTCGAGTAAGAACGACTTCCGTCGGAAATGGGACAAAGACGAGTACGAGTCTCTGGCTCAGAAACGTCTGGTGGAGGAGAGGGATGGTGAGGAGAACTGTCTTCAACATGGCTTCACTTCCTGTTTCTGTCTGCTGATTAGAAGCAGAGCTCTGATTTCCCAGAGGTCATAGGTTAAAGCTTTTCTCTGCGTTCCTCCAGGGAAGATTGCCCCGCCTGTCAAGCGGGAACTCCTGCGTCACCGGGACTACAAGGTGGACCTGGAGTCCAAGCTGGGGAAGACCATCGTCATCACCAAGACGACGCCGCAGGCTGAGATGGGCGGGTGGGTGTTCAGAGTTGGCTCCGCCCCCACGCCGACTGGCCGGTGCTGACTCCTCGTTTCTTCTTCTGCTGTTCCAGGTACTACTGCAACGTGTGCGACTGTGTGGTGAAGGACTCCATCAACTTCCTGGATCACATCAACGGGAAGAAACGTGAGTCCTCAAACCAGCAACTGTTGCTATGGAAACGCTGTGTTTTGGCTTAGTGTGAGTCCATCAGCTGAGCCATCTGAGTCAGACTCGTCTCTCTAGTCTGGACTTGAATCTTGTAGCCATAGCAGCCGGTTGCTAAGATCTAGCCGCTGTTAGCTGAAAGAGCAGCCATTTTATTTACGGCAGTAGAGATGGTCGTCGCCATCAGAAAATATTAGTAAATTCAGAAATATGATTAAATAAAGTATCTGGTGGTTTAGTGATATAAATCAAACTTCTTTCAGCGTGTTTATGTGCATGTGGCGTCCTGAAGTCGTTTATTTAAAATAGAAACGGTTTAAGGTCAACAGTTACCTAAAAAAGGAGTAATAGGTCTTATCATCATTTTCATGGTTATCACAATAGTACTACAAAATACTGAGATCACATTCTAAGTCCATGTTGCCCATGCCTTCGTTGACACCCTATTTTAGGGTCAGAGGTCAAGTTTGGATGTAGGACGTGAATGCAGGTACTAAAAGGAAAGGAAGTCAAAGTCCTAATATGTAAACTGTATGTGTGTGTGTATGGGGGTGTGTGTGTGAGCAGACCAGAGGAACCTGGGCATGTCGATGCGGGTGGAGCGCTCGTCTCTGGATCAGGTGAAGAAACGCTTCGAGGTGAACAAGAAGAAGCTGGAGGAGAAGCAGAAGGAGTACGACTTTGAGGAGCGAATGAAGGAGCTGAGGGAGGAGGTGAGTCAGGCCACGCCCCCTGCTGGCCCCCTGACCTTACTGCGCTCCACACATGCACAATAAAACCATCAGAAACAAAGCGGATTCCCGATCCAGACTTTATTTACCTTCTGTCTTAGAAATCAATTAATTTTTATTTTATCTGAATAATTAGTAGTTTAGTTTATCCAGAAAATAAAATGTTAATGAGGGAGCATTACTGCCAGCTACTGGTGAGGAGTTTGGGCCAAATGTTTCTACAAAAAAAAAAAACACTGTTAACACTAGAATTTGCCCTGGTGGTTTTTACTTCTGAAGTCTTTCTGAGATAAAACAGCAGGTCTAGTCTTGGCTGTGATTGGTTGATACATGAAATAAAATAATACTCATTAAACCAAATCAGGAGTTTAAATTTCTTTTGGTTTAAATTTGCTCCTTTTTTCTATCTACAATGGCCCTAATCACCCCGCTGCAGGTCCTGGTCAAACTGGCCGGTCAATGGTTTGTTCTGCAGTGTATTTAGTCAGAGTGACGCCTCCTGTCCTCATAGCCTATCTCTGCGGCCTGTGTCTCCTGCAGGAGGAGAAGGCGAAGGCCTACAAGAAGGAGAAGCAGAAGGAGAGGAAGCGGCGAGCTGAGGATGACGTGGAGCTGGAGGAGGACGACGAGATGGCCGCCGTCATGGGATTCTCCGGGTTCGGCTCGTCCAAGAAGAGCCACTGACTTCTGCACACTGGGACCAGTTCCTGCTGCACACTGGGACTAGTTCAGAGACTCAGATCAGGACTCGTCCTGCTCTGCATTCCCAGACAGACTCTTATTTTGGCAGGTTGTGTGGCTCTGAGCAGCCGGTTGGTCAGACGCCGTGGCCCAGTAGGCTGTTCTCCTGCGGAGTCGGACTGCGACCCGTCAGCCAATCAGCATCCAGCGTCGTCTGGGTTCGCTGCGTTCAGCGTTTCTGTTGAAAGTGGAAATGATTGGAATCAGGAGGAGAAGCTGCTTTTATTTCTGTTCATATTTTAATAAAATCTTTGACTTCTGGATGGTTGTTGTAGTTTCAGCTGCTGAAACATTTTAATCGCATAATTCAGTTCATCTGCAGGATGATGGATTATTAATCTGATCATTTTAAAGCAGATTCTTTCTGATCCGAGACGCTGAGCGAGTTCAGCCTCTCTCTGCGGCGCTGCGGCGTTTGATCAACAGGAAGTAGACAAGGAAGTTGGTTGTTTCCTCTGAGCTGCTGAAAAATGACCAGAACCAGCTGATCATCCAGATCAGAACAAAATGTTATTTTTACTCTGCTGAGCATCTATATCCTGGATGTACACACAAAAAAAAATAAAAAATGACATTAAAAAAATGAAATTATTTCCCCCCCCCAGAAATAGGAACTCTGTTTAATAATAATCTTAATTTAATGTTTAGTGAAGTATTTCAGCCTTCATATGTAAGTGGACTGAACTCATATAGCACTTTTCCAGTCATTTTGACTAGTCAAAGCACTTTACACTAGAGTCACATTCACCCAGTCGCACTCACAAACACTTATACACCGATACGGAGATCGGTAGGCAATTTGGGGTTAAGTGCCTTGCCCAGAGGCACATCCACATGTGGCAGGAGGAAGCTGGAATCGTACCTACGACCTTCCGATCGCAAGACGACTACTCTACCAAAGAGCCACAGTCACTCCAGAATCATGTTCTGGTCCATGATTCTGGACCAGAGAGCTCGACAGAAATCAGAATATTCCGTGAGATCAATAAAACAATTTAAACAGAAAAACGTTCTTCAGTTCTGGTCTGGGTTCCTTTAGCTTTAATTACTGCATCAGTGGCATGAAGGAGCTCCTGCTGATAAAACATTCATCTTCATCGTTGGTCCCTCCTCTTCCTCCAGACTCAGTAGGGCAGGGGTCCCCAAACTTTTTCCTCTGAGGGCCACATAACTTTTCCCTTCTCTGGCAGGGGGGGAGGGGTCAGTTTGTAACAGAAAAAAGTGTGATGATTGCAAGAGTGCCTAATCGTAAAAATTTAATGTTTTCCAGAAAGCACAATCAAATAACCCTTTCTGGATTCTTCACAAAACAAAAGTCAGGAAATAAATAACACTATTTATGAAATAAATAACCAAATAACACTCTCTGGGTTCTTCACATAAAAAAAAGTCCATGGAACATAAACTTTCTGTTGTGCCATGCACAATCTTAACAGGTCCAAGTTCAGCTTAGTTGTCAGAGCAGAATCACTTACTTAAATGGCTCATATGAGCAGCTCTCAAAGTTCTTGTGTTCCTTCCTTATAATCTTTTTGTAGGTTCCAATAGCTTGTACTGTAGACATCGCTGTTTGCAGCTCTCTCTCTCATCAACTTCCCTGTGAAACCCACAAAGCAAGCAGGCTGAGAAACTGAACAAAGTGATACAGCACCTACACAGCACAACCAGTACCACTACCAGTATGGCTGTGGAGATGGATTTTATTATGATTATATCTTTATACTTACCTTACTTACCTGTAGCTTACCTTTGTACGTTCATCAGTGTGAACTGTGGGCCTGCATCTGGCTGGTGAGAAGTTGGATGTCAGGTTCCATTCTAGTCACTGCCAGTCCCAAACACTGATGCAGACGTTCATCTGTCGATCTTGATCTCATTGAAGTTGTCAGCAGTTCCATACGGGAAAAGGTTTGCTCGCAGATATACGTGCTGCCAAAAAGTGTGGACATCTTCATTGCGTGTTTTCTGATGTTGGGGTTCGTGTCGTTTGAGAGGGCGGCATAGAAGTCAATGAGACTGTTGGGCTTGAACACGTCACGTCATCACAGTTCTGTAACTCGGCCAACTCAAACTGATAAGAAGGCTGGGCTTCATCAATGTCGGCAACAAAGGGGTTCTGGAAAAGACGTATTACTTTTGCATAAATATGTAGTTCAAGGAATCGCACACTGAACTCCGGCTTTAGCATTTACAGTGCTTCCACACACTTTTCAGGTGGAAAAGGGACCGCTGGGTTCTCTGCAGAGAGATTTTGTATAGCAGGGAGATGAATAAAACTGTGTTTTTCATTTGTCCCAGAAGCAGCTCTAGTTTCACCTCAAATGCTTTGATGTGGGAATACATTTCACAAATGAGTTTCCCCTGGCCTTGTAGCTGCAAGTTAAAGCTGTTCAGCATTTCTGTCATGTCTGTTAAAAATGTGAGGTGCCATTTCCATTTTGGGTCGATCAGCTCTGGCACCATTTTGTTTTGTGAATGAAGAAATGGTTAATTTCAGGTAGCAGCTCATAAAAGTGCCTCAAAACTCCGCCCCGACTCAACCATCGGACCTCTGTGTAGTACAGCACATCTCCGTGCGCAGATTCCAGTTCAGACAGGAATTCTTGGAACTGCCTGTGTTTAAGTCCCTTTGCTCTGATGAAGTTTATGCATGCCTCCACAACCTTCATGACAGAATTCCACGTCAACACTTTGCAGCACAGTGCTTGCTGGTAAATTAGGCAGTGGACTTGTAGCGGGGCAGTGAGACCTCGTTCTTCAATCTCCCGGTTCATGTGTCCTATTAGACCCCGAGACATGCCCACCATATTGGGAGCCCCGTCAGTTGTGATGCTGGCCAGCTTTGACCAGTCCAGGTCCAACTCTTCCATGGTTTGGTACACTTTGCCAAAAATATCCTCCCCCGTCGTAGTCCCTTTGAGACTTTGGAGGGCTGCCAGCTCCTCGCACATCTCAAAGTTTGCAGTAACTCCACAAATAAAAATGAGCAGCTGCGCGGTGTCCTGCACGTCCGTGCTCTCATCCAGTGCTAATGAAGGTAATTCACCGCAGTGAAGTTAGTTTCAAGTTGGATATTCGATATTCGAGCTCCGCGGAGTAAGCGGCGTTTAGCTCAAGGTTGATCCGATTTATGAACGCTACTCTCGGCCAGCGGTTCTCCACCGCTCCCGGCCGCAGCGCCCGAAGGTTCACTTAGGGACTATCAACAAATTACCGAACCAAACATTCCTGTCAAAGAAATGTTAATAAATGCCTTGAATTGTAACCAACTAACTAATTGTCAGTGCTAATTCATGCTTTTACATGAGCCAAAATAGCATCTATAAAATTTTAAAGTCATATACAATATTTTCAATAATTTTAATATTAAATAATATAATGTTTTCTTCAATAGCTTCCAGGTCATTTGACCTATTGACTCAAAATCACTTTGAAATAATTATACTAGTCTCTTTAGATGAGGCACAGACATTTGTTTTCCATTTTAAATCATTTTCCATTTTTTAGGAATTTTTTTCTTCAAAATTGAGTGTTTTTCTTCAATAGCTTCCAGGTCATGTGACCTATTGACTCAAAATCACTTTGAAATAATTCTAATAGTCTCTTTAGATGAGGCACAGTCATTTGTTTTCCATTTTAAATCATTTTCAATTTTTGATTAATTTATTTCATCAAAATTGAGGGTTTTTATTCAATAGCTTCCAGGTCATGTGACCTATTGACTCAAAATCACTTTGGAATAATTCTAATAGTCTCTTTAATTGAGGCACAGACATTTGTTTTCCATTTTAAATCATTTTCCATTTTTTAGGAATTTTTTTCTTCAAAATTGAGAGTTTTTCTTCAATAGCTTCCAGGTCATGTGACCTATTGACTCAAAATCACTTTGGAATAATTATACTAGTCTCTTTAATTGAGGCACAGTCATTTGTTTTCCATTTTAAATCATTTTCCATTTTTTAGGAATTTTTTTCTTCAAAATTGAGAGTTTTTCTTCAATAGCTTCCAGGTCATGTGACCTATTGACTCAAAATCACTTTGAAATAATTATACTAGTGTCTTTAGATGAGGCACAGACATTTATTTATGTTTTATGTTTTTATTTTGTAATTTTTAGGAATCTTTTCCTTAAAGTTTAAGATTGTTGCTCAATAGCTTTCAGATAACGTCATAAAATTACTTATCAATTTGAAATGATTCCAGTACACTTTATACATCACACATAGCATCTATGCCACACAAACATATTACATTTTCATTTTCCACAGATATTTTCAAAACATATTTCGAACAATAATGAACACAGTTTCTAGTTTTCAGATTAACTACACAATACACATTTCCAACTGCCTGTTTTTTTCTTTTGAAATTCTGTGCTCTTCATATTTATGCACAGGGCATGGTACCATCAGTCACAGTTGTCACACTGGATCTGTTCACAAATACAAGAAAATATACATGTTTAGCAGTATTGAACTTACTCATCTCCTGTCACACAGTTTGGTGTTTAATTGCTTGTCATTTATTATATAAAACATTTCATGACTCCCAAGAGTCATTTCCTGTGTCTAATTCTGAATTTTACATTGACAACTCTTGATTTCTCACCCAGTCTGTCATTCCAGGGCCAGACCCCGGGGCTTTGTATGCAGCGCACATCGCACACCAACAGTGGTCATCAAATACTGTAATCAAGAAGAATATACAGCATATTCAAACAAGATAGATTGATAGATCGATATATATATATATAACAAAATAGCTAATTATTTCAGAAAATTAATTTAAAATTATTAATACTTGGAGATTATATAAAATACATTTGTAAACTAAAGTAAATTTTCTAAATTATCAATGTTGCATATCGTTTAGATATCTTTGTCTGTTTGGATTGGCACTGTTGGTGGTTTATATTTTGTGAAATGGAATTTGCATTTTGTAATTTATTATTTTTTTTATTGACCTCACGGGCTGCAGGAGCTAATGAGGGCAGACTCTATATAAGTTGAAAGAGTCATTGAAACAGTGAATTAATTGAACTGTCAAGATGTGCTTGTCACAAAGAAATCAAAACTTAGTGTTCCCCAGCGAAAGCAGCGAGGTCTGTTTAGTTTTGTTATCTTTATTGGTTAAGTTCATGTTTTGTATTACAATGTTTGTATATGTTTTAGTTTTCACATTTATTGAGGTTATTGTGGTGACTTTGATGATGGTGGTTGATCTTAATCAAATAAAATAAAAAACCTTAAATTCACCAGTCAAGACTGGTTCAGTAATGTAAGAGCTGGGGAGATTCTGCAATATATATGTGTGTATGTTTATGTATTGTAAGTCGAAATGCACATGGTATACCTGATGCATCAAGGATTTGAAGAGCGAGAGTTCTTCTTTCACTTTTCATTGCCTTTTTTGTTGTGTCAAAATCTACATCTGGCATCAGAGGGAAGGCTTCCATCAGTGCTTTTGCCATCTAAAGAAAAAAAAAGTTTTTAAAGACTTTTTTTATGGCATTATAATGCATCAGACTTAAAACATTCATGTGGACATATATAGTGTACCCACATATACTAAAACAGGTATGTTTGTTAGTACAGATACCTGTAGTGAAACATCTAAATGTTTCAACATTTAGATGATGATGAAAGAACTGTAATTACAAATACTGTGTGGCATGTTGCACTGACCCCAGTTATGGGCTACTGTTGGGGGAGTCTGTATTCCTCCAAGTGAATACACACTCTTTCCACAATTCCGAAAGCCCATTTTAACTAACCAGAGAGACTGTATTTGATGATAGACAACTTTTCTCTATAATAATTACACAGTATCCACACTTGTATAACAAAAAACATGAACTCATTAATTTACTTTGACTACAATAACTCCACAGCTGCTTCCGTCTTGTTGAATAGGGTGGCGCATTGTCCCCCCTTTCCATTGGATCCCAACCCAGTCTGTTTTTCCATGGCATGTCCTTCTCATTTTGAAGTATTCTCTGGATAACAAACAAAATGATTTGTGTAAGAGCAATTGTATTCTGTAATTCCACTCATAAGACAACTCACGCTTTCCTCTTATCAGTTTCTGTTAACAACAACAATGTTAAGTTTATTGAAATTAATATTTACATAAACATTTAAATTAATAGAAATATTTTTTACATAATATATTTTGAAAAAATGTTATGGATAATATATTTCAATAATATATTCAGAAATCTGAATGTCACATACATTCAGATTTTTAACTCAATCTCTATGTGGTCACTTTGCAAATTTATTAATTTTTAATACATTTTAAAAATTTATTAGAGCTTTATTTACTGTATTCTTTTAGCTGCCTTTTGGGAGTCCACAAGCTCAGATGATACTTGTGCAGGATCTATTAGGAATACAGTTCTGGCTTCTGCATTGATGTACTAAAACAGATCAACAAAGTAAAGGGGCATAACAAAGAAAAATTTCATTAAAACTAATGTGAATATGTCATGCTCTATCCAAACCATAAAATGAAAAAATATTGATTATAGACAAAAAATCACAAACCAGCAACTTCCAGTGATTGTTGTTCACAAGGACAAATGACAGAACTGCTTCATAGTTGTCAAAGTTTACCTGAAATGGCATTAAAAATGTTCAAAAATTAAATGTTAACATAAAGACAAACTTTAAACACATGTCTCGCAATTAATCTTTTCCCACATGTCAGTATTTACTTTTACTGACAATTTTGCTTTTCAATGAGAAGGTGTTTTAAAAATGATAAAATAATCAATACACTGTTTTACAAGAGTTAAGGTGCTAAACATTGCCCTGTACAGGCTGCTGTGGGATGGGGTAAAGCTTGCAGTGATGTTGATGTTAGTTAGTAGGACACGTACAAGATATCAAATGAAATTACTTAGCCAAGATTAATGTGGGTGCAACTAGATCAAGATTCTTACTTCTACTTTATTAAATGATTGACATTTACATTACTCTGAAATCTTATATGTAGTGTCCAGTACAGAAGTTTTTTTACATGTGGAATTAATTATGTAATGTTGTCTAAAGAAGTTATCCATCCTTACTGCCATGTTCAGCTCCTTATTTGCCTGGATAACCCTCTGTGACACTTATATTTGGAACTCGCACGGAAGTGAACAATTACATTAATTTTGTCAAGTGTTTCAATGTTTAAAACAGCCAAGTAGTCAGTAAAACATGGCAATTCTTTCAGAACACTCTTTTAAAAACAACTCAGCTTTTAATTCAAACCTTTTAAAAAAATACATCTTGTTCTTCTTTTTATCAACAAGCACACATATTTGCCATAAACACATTACATATGATTTCATCTTCGAAGTAATTTTGTTGTCAATTTTGTAGCTCTGTGTAACTGATGTGTAACTGTGAAAGTTCTGTTCATTCATCTTATAATGACATAATATAGCAACAAAGATATCCATTACCTTTGGTAAACTTTGTCTAGGAAGCTCAGTTCTGTCCCCGAACAAAATCACACCAGCTGAGTAGTGATTCAGGATGTAGAAGGTGTCCATGACTCCCAATGCATGGGCAGCCACATGCAGAAGGCTTTCAATGATCTGCACAAGGAATATCAGCGTTTCCACATATTAAACATGCATCCAAAAGTCTTCTCACACAAATCTAAAAATTGGTTTGTATTAATCTTGAGATTGAAGATGTTTTACAAATGACTGAAACAAACACATACCTCCCCTGTCAACCATTGATGTGGTCGAAGAGTGCACAAGTCAGAATGATGAATCACAATGCTCCGACCTTTAATTTGTGACGGAACAACTGCTACTACAACTTCTGTATCACTCTTTTTCCAAAGCAAGGTTAACTGCAAATCAGATATAAAAAAAACCCAAATCAAAACATTTGAAAGTAATACAACAAAAATGTATATTTTACAAAATTTAAATAATACTTTATGCTAACAGCCGGCCATAATAAAGACAAAATCTATACCAGACTGTAATACATATATGTCAGTTATGTTATCCCATGTTAACCACATTATGAAATTGTGAAATGCAAGCTATTATTACTTGTTTACTTCTAATGAAATTTAAGAAATGAAGATTACAAAAAAATGTTATCAGATAAATTCATTGTTTTAACAAACTAATTCTTTATGTGGAACTGCAACAGAGCCTCAAAGGTAGGTGAAACCTTACCTGTGATTCTTTATTATTGTTATCATCTTCAGCTTTGGTGATTTGTTTTTTTGGGCCTTTGGAAGTTCTGGGATTGGGTAATATCTTCGGGGGATTGAAATACTTGGATTTGGTCTTTGTCTGACCAGCAGAACTTTCCCTCTTGTTCCATTTTTCTTTGGGATCATCTGCCGGTTTATTCAAAACTCTGACAGTTTGGTCCAGAAGTTTGTCTGGCAGACCATGCTGCATAACATGTTCAACATACCGACCTTGTAAAGATGTATACAATTTTGTGATGAAGTCTGCTGGTCTGAGGTACTTTTTTTTGGCCAAGATGTTCTTTTTTACCAAGCCAAACCACAACTCCACATGGCAGTTTGTTTCTCTTGATTTGCTTGTTTTATTTGTTGCAGCAGATGTGGGTGTTTTGTACCGTGTTAAGTCGCCAAGTAACATTCCGCTCCACAGTGGGATGATTCCCATGTAGTTCTTCACAAGCACATCAACTATACCAGGACAGCAGTAATGATTTTCTGTGATCTCTGATTCCTCGGACAGAATGTCAACCTGAGCTTGGTCCCGTAAAACTTGGAAAGTCTTTGTAAATGGTGAGTTAGCAATAATGCTGTTGCTTTTGTCACTTTTGCTGTGCTGTGCTTCTGCTGTATGATGGCCATCTTCATCTTATTGAAGAAAAACCCTCAATTTTGATGAAATAAATTAATTAAAAATTGAAAATGATTTAAAATGGAAAACAAATGACTGTGCCTCATCTAAAGAGACTATTAGAATTATTCCAAAGTGATTTTGAGTCAATAGGTCACATGACCTGGAAGCTATTGAAGAAAAACCCTCAATTTTGAAGAAAAAAATTCCTAAAAAATGGAAAATGATTTAAGATGGAAAACAAATGTCTGTGCCTCAATTAAAGGGACTATTAGAATTATTTCAAAGTGATTTTGAGTCAATAGGTCACATGACCTGGAAGCTATTGAAGAAAAACCCTCAATTTTGAAGAAAAAAATTCCTAAAAAATGGAAAATGGCTAAAAATGGAAATCAAATGACTGTGCCTCATCTATACAGACTGGTAGAACAATTTCAAAGTGATTTTGAGTCAATAGGTCACATGACCTGGAAGCTATTGAAGAAAAACACTCAATTTTGAAGAAAAAAAATTCCTAAAAAATGGAAAATGATTTAAAATGGAAAACAAATGACTGTGCCTCAATTAAAGGGACTATTAGAATTATTTCAAAGTGATTTTGAGTCAATAGGTCACATGACCTGGAAGCTATTGAAGAAAAACACTCAATTTTGATGAAAAAAATTAATTAAAAATTGAAAATGATTTAAAATGGAAAACAAATGACTGTGCCTCAATTAAAGAGACTAGTATAATTATTCCAAAGTGATTTTGAGTCAATAGGTCACATGACCTGGAAGCTATTGAAGAAAACATTATATTTCTTTGACAGGAATGTTAGGTTCAGTAATTTGTTGATAGTCCCTAAGTGAACCTTCGGGCGCTGCGGCCGGGAGCGGTGGAGAACCGCTGGCCGAGAGTAGCGTTCCGAAATCGGATCAACTTTCAGCTAAACGTCGGTTACTCCGCGGAGCTCGGGCCGGGAGCGGTGGAGAACCGCTGGCCGAGAGTAGCGTTCCGAAATCGGATCAACTTTCAGCTAAACGTCGGTTACTCCGCGGAGCTCGGGCCGGGAGCGGTGGAGAACCGCTGGCCGACAGTAGCGTTCATAAATCGGATCAACCTTGAGCTAAACGCCGCTTACTCCGCGGAGCTCGAATATCGAATATCCAACTTGAAACTAACTTCACTGCGGTAAAAAACCCGCAACTCTTTCGCCTTCTGCTGCAGCTGGTCATATACATACATTACCCTCGATTTCTTCAATGCGTCTGGTGATTGTACTGGCTGATAGACTCACGGCATTAAAGATGTCTTTCTTCTCAGGACACACCTCCATGACAGCTTTTATGCATTTCTTGACAAACTCCATCAGTGAAAGGTTTACCGCTGCTTGCTGTCAGTTGAGCAACCCGAAAGCTGGCCCGAACAGATGACTGGTTCAGCTGAGCTTGGCGTACAAATGTATTCTGCTGTGCTAACAGTCCACCTTTTAGTTTTAAGAGTTAAGTCTGCTCGCATTTGGCCTTGCAAGCTATCATACTTGTCTTTATGACGGGATTCATAGTGTCTCCGTAGATTGTATTGTTTGAATACCGCCACCGCCTCTTGACAGATGAGACATACGGCCTTTTCTTTGCATTGAACAAAAAAAAAAAAATTGTTTTTCCACTGCAGGTTAAATGCCCTGCATTCTGAACCAATTTTTCTCTTACCTAATCTTTTCGCCATTATTCCGTTCTCTCTTTGAGAGGGGCGGGTTTAAGATTTTTTGCTGGGGGTTGCCAGATAGGGGCACAGACCCCCGAAGGGTGGAACAAAATGTCACCTTATATGCGTGTATGAAATAGTTACTAACTAATAGTTAATAATGAAAAAAGTTCATAACTAAGGAATATTTTATTGCAAAAGTCCAACTTTATTATCGAATACAATACACATAAAATACTCTCTGGTATTGTTCAGGGGGCCGGACCAAATGTGGAGGCGGGCCGGATCCGGCCCGTGGGCCGCAGTTTGGGGACCACTGCTGTAGGGTGTCTGTTCGATTTCTAAATGAAATGGAAACTTTTATGTTCAACACATTGCTCTTAGAGGGCTGGTGTCACATTTTTAAGTCACATAATTCCATTTTATAGCACAATCAAGCGACTATTTTACCTTCAGTTATTTATTGCCTAACAATTGGGCCTCTGTCTCTTTAAGAAGCTCCTGCTCTTTCCGACACTCAGAACATCATGAAGCTGATTACAACCGTTGTTAGGAGTTCAGCAGATGTGGAGTTCCTAGGTGTTTGCTAGTTGCTGCTGCCAGTAGTTTGCAGGAGCACAGTGGGGGTGGGAGGTGGAGCTTTGTCGAAATAGGCGCTTAGGCCCTCTGAATGGTTACCATGGAGACCAGGACAACACTCCAGGTTTGTTTTTACTGAGAGTATAACACAACATGATGTAAAGCTCACAAAAGTACATTTTTTATAATACTGCCCCTTTAGATTTTTACACTTTTTCCTTCCACTCAACCTTCCTTCAGTAGCACAGCACTCTGAGCAACCATCTTCACCTTATGTGTTCAGGAAACCTCTGCAGGTGTTTGGAACACCAGGAGTTTCTAATATTTAACATGTTTCTGAGAGTTTTTATTTTCTTTAACTCATAATCATCAAGAAATATTAACATTTTCATGCCATATTAATGTAATATGAGTTTTTTCTGAAATAAGAAACAGAAATCTTGAATAGATAGATTTTATTACAGACTCAAAGTCCAAATTATATAAAAATAAAAACAATTAATACAATAGAAGAATAAAAAGTACATGAAAAAGGCCCCTAACCATTCAGGAGGCAGTCATACCAATGTCTCCAAAGTACAGGCGAGTATTTTACTGCACTGTATTTAACATTAGTCAACAGTAGGATAATTCCATTGTTAGACTCGTTTAGACGACAAATAAATGTATACATAAGCTTTCTTAAAACAGCCTTCAAAGTGCTGAGGCGAGCAGATACAAGCAGTTCACTGGCACTGGTCCATCTGGGTTTATTAAACAAAAGTCTTAATGCATCATTATAAGCCACCTTCAATCTTCGAAGACTGGCTTTTTTAAAGTTGCACCACAAATGTGCAGCATACAGTGATGTACAATATGATCTAAACAAGTTCAGTTTCACTTCATCAGAACAGAATCCAAACTTACAGACCGGATCTTTGCCTAAGCAAATATCATTCGAACCTGACGGTAAACGTCCTCATCATCAGACAGACGGTCTGTCAACACATGACCAAGATATTTTACTTCATTTGAGACGTTCAATAAAATCCCAGACAGCTTGAAATTTGGAAATACCCTATTTTTGTCCTCTTTAGTGTGACAAATCAAAATGAGACTTTTTGATGGATTGAATTCAACATCATTTAATTCACCGTATGCTGAACAGACATTAAGCAGCTTCTGAAGACCAGCTGAACTAAAAACCAGCAGGTCATCAGCATACATTGATTTATAATTGTATCTCCAACAATACAGCCAGTTCTACACAGGTTTAGCTGCTTAGAGAGGTCATTCATATAAAAATGAAACAATATAGGGCCAAAGTCGGTCCTTGAGGGATAGAATCCTACATGTCTTAGTTCTCTCCCTAGTTTAACGCACCTGGATCAAATGATGGCTCATTAGAAGGACTAATAAGAACATTGGCATGTTCTTACATGAAAAAGTTGTTACTGCCACCATGGGAAGAACTAAAACATGCAGGATGCGGATCCTCGAGGACCGACTTTGGGCACCACTGATTTAGGGGATAAAATGCTTCCTTGTCTGACTCCATTACTGACACGGAAGAATACAGACACACAGTTGTCCCATTTGACCTGCATAGTTTGATTAGCATACCAATAGGACAGACATCTTACTGTACATTTGGGCACATTAGCTTGGCACAGTTTTAAAAATAGTTTTCTGGGGCATGCTATGGTGGCGTAGCGGTTAGCGCGACCCGTATTTGGAGGCCTTCAGTCCTCGATGCGGCCGTCGAGGGTTCGACTCCCGGACCCGACGACATTTGCCGCATGTCCTTCCCCGTTTCCTGTCAGCCCACTGTCATATAAGGGACACTAGAGCCCACAAAAGACCCCCTGGAGGGGTAAAAAAAAAAAAGGTTTTCTGATTTACACGATCAAAAGCCTTAGTGATGTCTAAAAAACCGTAGAATTTTTGCTACTGTAATTATTCAGTAATTCTTTTCAGCCATATATACAGAAATCAGTGCCATGTTTGTACTTGAATCCAAATTGATTGTCTGTAGACATAACTATCTTAGCAAAGTTTTTGCAAAAGAATTAAGACTTTAGACAGTGTACTTGCTAGGGCTATAGGTTTATAACTATCAGAGCTGCCAATTGTTCCAGCTTTGTCTTTAATCACAGGAAATAGAAGAACCTTCATCAAGGTGTCAGGAATACATTGTCATGTTTTAAATCGGGTCTGTACTTAGACCCGATTTAAAAGGGTTGTCAGTAAACTACCCTGACTGCTTGTTTACTGGCTGCTGCTAGGAGAAAATAGCAGCTAGCTTGCACGATTTGCTGCAAGACAGGATGTGGCCGTCATTTGCGGTCTGTCGCCATTAGTCAACCCGACCTGGGGTTTTTATTTATGACTCAGTGCTTCAGTGAATATTTTACATGTTTACTTCCGTTGCAGTCAGAGAATTAGTCGATTGGTTTCTGTGAGGCTAAATAAAATAACCTGGTGTTAAACAGGCTCTGTTTAAACTGTTTTAGTGGCCTCACATCATTTCTGATTTTCTGCTTAGAGTTCGTAAAAGCACAAAATTGATTTTTGCTTAATTTAATTTTGTGCTTTTATGAACTCTAAGCAGAAAATCATCATCAATACCAGAACAAAAGGCTTAAGAGCATCAATGTGTGTGGAATTAAACTCTATAATGTTTCACTGGGTGATGGAGTTGCCGAAATATTAATTTTTTTTGTAATAATCTCATTTATTGATGCAGCCGCATGTAAAATTCATGTTCATTAATTTTGCTGCAGACTGCCCAGTGGTCGGTGGAAGTCGTCTCAATCAGAGGTTCTCTGAACTTTCTGAAGGTGTTTCAGAGTTTGTGGTTTCAATCTTAACCATCATGGTGTGAAGTGTGCCAGAGGGCTACAAATATTACCTTATGATGAGTATTTGACAGTCCGGTCTTTAATACACACAAGAAGTCCAACATGATTCTAACCCAAGTTTTCTCCATAAGATCTGGTTTTACTCATGTAACGACACGTAGAGAGACTGTAGTGAAATGTTTCCCATTTCCAGCTGCTGCAGTTCTCTTTCTCAAACCAGTCAAACCCTTTTAGTAAACTGTTCCTTCCTCGCCTGTGGGGGCGCTGCACCAAGAACCACTGAAGGAAGCGACTCAAAAACCTCTGAAGACACTGAGCACAACTTTCTCCTTCGCAAAAGGTAAACAAAAATTAAGTAGCATCAGATTTTAGCAGTTGGAGCATTTCTCTTTAGTCTTTAACTAAAGACCACGAGATATTTCTCCTGCTATCGCTAGGCTAATGTGTTTGTTTTGATTGTATTTAACCAGAATGCCCTGCGCTGTAATCCACTTTCTGCTTTTGGAGGGGTCTGCGGTTTGCTTGATGTTCACATATGCATGACTCTAGAGGTCAGAGGTCGATAACCATTCACAACTCACCAACGTAAAGGGACTTCCTAGGCAAATGGACTGAAGTTAAATTAACAGTCTAAATGAGGATGGTGTGAACGCAACCTAGCTGATTCATATTCATTTCCTCAGTGACTGAAAATCTGTAGGCCTACCAAAATGTTTACACAAAACTGCTCAAATATTTTTGCAGAGATAAAAATAAAGATAAGATAAGATAAATCTTTATTGTCATTGTCACAAGGAAAATAAAAGAACATGATTTCAAAGGTGATTCAATCTGTCTGTCGGTGAACTCTGTCATCTAGACTGAATCAGGCCAAGAGATTCACTGGTGTTTGAACTCATAAAATTGAGAGAAATATTTTGTTAGTGGTTAGTTAGCATCACATAACAAGTCCCACAACTTGTAACTGGAATCTCTCCACTTGGATATAAGGAGTTTCAGAAACAAACAGAGCAATTGGTCAATTTAGCTAAGGCAAGATGGGAAACTAAGGAAGACTAAGCTAATGTGGGCTAACATTAGCTTGGTATGCTAAACTGAGTTAAATAAACCAAGTAAATTTTGATTACATTTATCACAGTTAGACAGTTTGGTTTCATCAAAGTTTTATCCTTTACTTGCTTCATCAGAAACAACATCTGTTAATGTGCACAGGAAAACGAATCATTCACTTGTAAAATGTTTCATAATTCTATAAATACATGTAAGTGGGCTAGTTGATTATTTGTATAAATTTACATTTTCATGCCACAGTGAAGCTCTTACTATAATTGTAACCACTTCTGCATCTGAAGGCTCCTTATTTTCATGTTTGCACTCCCACAATGCACCTCCTCCCCCAACTCTAGGTATCTGAATCATGGCAGGATAACGTCAGAGAAGCACTCCAGTTCTTAACGCAAGTTTACGAACTAAAACATTGTAGCTTCTAGCAACACATTTACTAATGGAAGATCACATACTGTAGAAATGACTGTCAACTAATTCATAGAGATACAAACTCACAGAATAAGAAATAATACTGCAGCAATCATCACATTTTAAAATGCTGTGGGAGCCATATTGGATATTTAGGTTGGGGTTGGTGGGAAACCTTTGACTTTCCAAAGTTGGAATTGTGACTTTAGCAGGTGATCCATCCATCAAGCAATAATAAATGTTAATGTTGAAGCCTATGGTAATTAAAAAAAAATTAACCAAAAAACACTGCAGTCGATGTAGAAAGTAATGCTATAAACAAAAGGCCCATTAAACACAGAGCTGAAGCATTAAAGAAATACAGAATAAATGTCGATGCTAACATCCGGATGAAAGTTGAATAAATTTATTTGTTTTGTATCACATGGCATCTATCAATGAAGTATTTATTTATCTATATTTAGGACATAATATTTGAACTAAGTTTAAGTTAAAACAAAGAACTTCAGAAGAAAGGGTGATAAAGCTGTTTAAGCTAGTTCAGACTGGTTGAAACTGGTCCAGACTGGTTGAAACTGGTTCAGACTGGTTGAAACTGGTTCAGACTGGTTGAAACTGGTTCAGACTGGTTGAAACTGGTTCAGACCGGTTGAAACACCAGCAGCCGCTGCCAGTGTCATCATGGTGAAACTTATAACAGGTAATTTATTCTTATTCTAAACTTATAAACTCCACAAACCATCAAATATATTTAAAAATAACATTAATAAAATATTTTGTAATGTATCCACATTCGTTTGTCTAGTTAGCATAAGCTAACCATGGAAGCTAAGCTAAATCAAGCTAAATTTACGATGCACATCTTTCATTCTGAGTTTTATTTTGTTCGTTACCTAAATCTGTTTTAATGCACTAAATTATAAAGGAGATTAATTTGCTGCTGCTTCCAATATGTAGCTGCTAATTTGGATTTGTGTTTTGCCCCAAATTTAATTTGTTTCTGCTAAATTATGTAACATAACATTTCGTCAGCAAACGGTTTCTTTCTGATAAATGTTCCTTGGTAGCTAACCGGATTACGTTGGTCAAATTATGCCAAACTGTGGGTAATCATACCAAATATAATGTGAGTTTACAGATTCTGGCGCTCAGGATGATAAAATAAAAAATGCGTTTGATGACTGATTAATAACAGGGCAGGAACCAGGTAGGCCCGGGTAGGACGCATTCCTGTGATTTTCCAGGTCGAGCTGTGAGAGTAGATCAGGTCCAGCAGAACCTGTAAAATCGCTGAAAAGGTGATTTAATAGGAGATCTATTCCAGATTATGAACCAGGTGAAGCTAAAACTGTTCTGGTAGAACAGATTTACAAACATGAAAGTTTTATTCATTTAAGATGTTGATATTTATTGTTCAGTTTTGGCCTCACTGCAGCTCTGACTTTGTTCTTTCAGCTAATGGTCTCTATTAGATCCTCAATACTCAAATTAATGATTAATTGATTGTTAAATTAGTTCATTATTTCAATAATCGATTCATCTGATGAATTGTTTCCAACATAACTTCTTCTGATTGTCTTTCATCAACAGTTGTCCATAACGTCCAGACTTGTGATGGTCTTTCTCCACCTGAGCAGTGGATCTCTGCAGCTCTTTCAGAGTCACCATGGACTGTAGAGGAGGTAGTAGGTGTTTTTCTCTCCACTCCAGTACCTTTGACCTTTGCCATTCAGACATTGACTCATTCTTGACAGATTTTTTTGTTTTGTTTTATCGCTACCCATGATTTCCGTTTTCTCAATCTGACCTCGTTTTGTTTTTCCAGTTGAAGAAAAAAGAAGAAAAAATAAATCTTCCCTCGAAGTGTTTCGAGTTTCTACCAGGAAACAGGAAGTGAGAAGTGAACCCAGGACTTCTGTAATTAAAGCAGCGACAAGGACGTCTTCATGAATAAAGTCTGTTTTATTGCAGGAGTGTTCTGACATGGACCGACCCAGGTCCGGCAGAACCGACCCGGGCCTGGCAGCATGGTGGCTTTGGTCTGAACCCTGAGTCAGTTTGCTATCGGTTGCGTTGCGCCGCCGTGTTGCAGTGAGTGGGTGCAGCTGCGGCGGCTGTTTGACTCTGCGGTCGGCAGGGGAAGGAGGAAGACGCTGCTGCTGCCCCCCCGCTGCACACTCACTTCCTCAAAGAGGGAGGGGAGAGACAGAAGGAAGCCATCTTGGGCACTTTGTGACATGTTCGTCCCCTCTCTGGCGCTGGTTCCTGCAGAGAAACAAACGGTGCGTTTGGGGAAGTGGAAGCTGAGGAAACCCGGCAGGTATTTGGTTTTTCTGAGTTTTGTTTTGCGTTTTGACAGGAAGGAGAGACGAGTCGCTGAAGGAGTTGGAAACTGAACGTCGGAGATCCGTGGCGTTTCGTCTGATGTTGCTCTGAGCGCCGAGTTCAGCTGGACAGACGCAGTATGAGTTCGGTTCCCCAGAGGTCGGTGGTGATGGGCTGGAGCCCCCAGCAGCTGGCTGACTACCTGAAGCGGGTGAGGAACCAGAACCAGAACCTTTCCTCTTTATCTCTGTTTCCACATCTTAAATCGCTCTGAACCCTGGGAGTCCCCAGAATCAGGTTCTGGAGGAACCAGAACGGTTCTGGTCCGTTACAGTGCAGCTGATGGTGGATGTGATGGAGAAGAGATTCCCGATGCATCCTGGGAACCGAACTGGGTCGGATAGAAGCGCTGAGATGGTTGTTTCTGGTCCAGAACGATGCAACAAACAGGAACTGCTTCCTGCTGATGCAGATGCTAATTATTTGCCGATGAGCTGAATTAGCTACTGAGCCTGGTGCTGAGCCTGAACTAGAACCAGGCTAGAACCAGGCTAGAACAGGGCTAGAACCAGACAGGAACCAGGTAGGACGCATTCTTGTGTTCCTGTGATTTTCCAGGTCGAGCTGTGAGAGTAGATCGGGTCCAGCAGTCTGCAGAACCTGTAAAACCTTTAGGGTTTTGGGTCGGTTCTTCTTCTCACAGCTGCTTCAGCGTGGACTTTGACTAGGCCATTGAAGCATGTTGATTCTTTAGTTTTTCAAGCAGCTGTAGATGAGCTGCTTTGTTGATGATCCATTCTGGACCCAGCTGTAACCGGGCCAGAACCAGTTCTGGGCCGGTGGTCCCAGATGGCCCCCTTTCGGCCCCTGTGGCCCCCTTTAGGCCCCCGGTCTGGACCGGCCCTGGCCTCTTTCTGTCGGTCTGGTAAAGTTGTGCTGAAGGACGAACTGTGTTTGTGGCAGATGAACCTCCCCGGCTGTGATAAGGTGGTTCTGAAGAACTCCATCAGCGGCTCCAGGTTTGTGGTGAGTGTTTCTGGCCGAAGAGGAGGAGGACGAGGAGTGACGAAGGCCAGGATCATCATCCTCACTGATGTTTTTGTTCCTGCAGAACCTGACGGATAACGACCTGCAGAAGTTCCCCAAGCTTCACGCTCCGTAAGTCAGAGGAAGGTTTTCATCTCCGACTGAACACAAACAGCTTCTCTACCTCCTTCACTGATGAAGACATTTAAGACATTTATCTTTATTTTGTCTCCATGGCTGCTTTTGCTTAACGTGTGTTTTTGTGTCTGCAGGATGATTTCTAAGATCAGCAATGAAATCTACAAGAATGAGAAGAAAGGCTTGTTTTCTAAAAAGTACGTCTCACACAAACAGAAACGTCTGTTAACTGCAGGGAGCTGTTTATAAAAAACAAAAATAATTTGAGTCATTCAGCCTGCCTGGAGAAATAAATCATTTCAGTCACTCTCATCCGGTTATTCTAACTAAATATTAAAATTAAATAGCTAAACATTTAGCTTGAAGATAAACATTATTTTCTTTATTCTTTGTTTTTCCATTATTTTTTTTTCTCACTTTACTTTTTAAAAAAAATTCAGTTTATCTACTGGTTTTGCCAGAGCTTTTACTTTGATAATCTACTTCAACTTGAAAACAAGTGAATTTGCACATTAGTTTAAATATTTAGATGTAAACAAGAAATGACTTTTTATTTCTTTTCTTTGTTTCGGTTTCGTGTTTTGCTCCTTTTTCATTTCTTCTTTTTTCAGTTTATATAGTCAGTTTGCAGATCCAGCTTCTACTTTCGTTATCTACTTCAGAACAAGAAGCTAAAATATTTATTCGGCTTATTAAATTGTTAGTTTCAAACTGTGACACGAGGAAATGAATGAATAACTTTGACTTTGAAAAATTAATTATGACTAAAATAACCTAAACTGTTGTCATTTTTGACTGTAACTTTTTGAACAATTTCCCATAACTAACAGCTCTAAGCTAAGTTTTGTCTGTCGCCATGACGGCAGTCCTGCTAAAACCTGGAACTGGACCTGAGACGTAAAGGAGACGACACTCATCCCAGCTGCTGAACTAATAACCCTGTTTTCCTGCTGATTTATTTAAACAGGAATGAAGGAAAAATGACTTTTAATATGAGATGAACAACACGTTTGGTTCATAACTGAACTGATTCACATCCTGTTTGTGTGTTTCTGCTTCACAGATCGACTCCTAAGTATCATGAACCAGGTGAGTTAGTTTCTGTCTCCTGAGCTGATCAGGTTTGATTGGGTTTTTGTTGACAGAACCAGAACAGGAAGTGATCGTCTCGGTTCTTTCTGTTTGGCTCCAGTTGAATTATGATCAGTTAGTATGAAACTAGTTTGTTACTCTGAGGTGACCGGTCCTGCGAGGTTCTGGTTTGTTCCTGAGGTGAAACACAACAACAGTTGGTCTCCATGGAAACGGCCTCTAAATACCGAAGGGGTGTAGCGATGCAGAAGCTAGTGTGAGACGCTGGTAACGTGTTTCTTTGTGTTTTGCAGAGATGAACGTTGATGGAGGATGGGGCGAAGACGAGTTTGTGAGTCGGACCGGATTTCACTTTAACCCTGTTTTTCTGCTGGTTTATTTAAACACGAATGAAGGTAAAATGACTTTTAATATGAGATGAACAACACGTCTGGTTCTGCTGCGATGTTATTTATCGACAGAAACACGAAAGATCCAACAGCCTGTAGGATTCACTAAAACATGTCCCGTCTGTCCAAAATAATTCACAAACTCTTGCTAAATATTAAACTAAATATTAAACTTTTTAAATATATATTTAGCCTGCTAAGTAAATTATTATCTTCAAACTGTAATTCAGTTTTCAAACTGATTGTTTAGTTTGACATTTATAAACTAAAGAATAAGATGGTGAAATTAAAACCTATTTTTTCTCTAATGACTAAATGACTCAGATTATTGCTGTTCGGTTTTGACTGTAACCCCAAAGCGATTTGGGATTCTGCTCGTTTCTCTGAGCTTCACGCTCTGACGTCTGACCTTGATCTGAATGAAGATGTTTTCCTCTCAGACGGTTTGGAGATGACCTTTGACCCTTTCCTAGGTTGATGTTTTCCCTCCTGTCTATTTTTTCTCCTTCCTGGCCTTTGATTGGGGCTTAATGAAAATGAACGACGCAGTAAAGCTTCATGTTTCATCGTCGGGCAGCATGGAAACCCGACCTCTTTATGAGATGATCTTCTGCTCTGCAGGACGACGAAGAGTTTGACGATGACTACGAGAGTCCGTACAGCGACGAAGACGACCGGGACTACGAGTCCCCGAACGACGACTTGGACGCGGGTAACGACTACGAGCCGCCGCCCTCTGAACCCGCAGAGGACCACAAGCTGTGCCCGTCCCAGCCCATTGGGGACGGGGACTACATCGGTACTCACATGGCGCAGCAGTCGCTCAACGCCGACCGCATCAGCCCCACAGCGAGGTCACCAGGTCACAGGTCATCAGAGGTTAACGGTTTCTGTTTCTGTGTGCAGACCGGAGGGACAACAACGTGGCGGCCAGAGGCCCGCCCCCCACTCTGTGTCCCCGCCCCCCCACCTCACTGTCTGCACCCCCGGCCCGCATGGTCAGTCTGAACAGCTACACTGGAAAACAGCATCAGACCGTTTAAAACTTCATTTCTACATTTATAACAGTTCTTCTGCTGATTCTCCTGCTTTAACAATCATTCGTTCATCTGTTTTGTGTTTCTATAAAATCTCGATTCAGTTCAGCTTTTCCTCTCTGAGTCGCTCCTGAACTCATTCAGTCATTCAGGACTCGCAAGCGTTTCCATCAGCCACAGAATTACACAAACTTATACAAATAAATTCGCTTAATGGAAATTTAAGAGTCACGTTTTTTGATAAAACATTGAGGTGGTTCTTTGTATTGAAATAGATTTATTTTGCAAAACTGCAGTGGAAACTGTTTATTCGCATCACGAGTCACATGATCAGCAGCCCGAGGTTTCTACTGAGGGAAACGCAGAAGAAGACGACAGGAAGTAGAAAGTCAATGTTGATGTAAACTTTTACAAACAGGTTCAAACTTCACATAAAAACTATAAAATCACAGTGGGATAAAATGATCAAAATAAAACTAAAACATCAGAACAGGAAGGTTACACCGTCAGACCTCGGCTGAAATAAGTTTTAAGAATGGATTAAACTGATCCGGGGTCAGATCTGATCTGGAAGGTAATTTATTCCAGAGCAACAACAGAGAAAAACATGTAGACGAATCTGAGGAACAGTTAATAACAACGGATTTTTTTATCTGATTAGTTTTGAGCCAAACCGTTTAAAACTTCATAAGTTATTAAAATGATCTTAAATCTATTCAATGTGAAACAGACAGGCAGATCATCACTGCAATGGTTTTAATGACTTATAGCCTCAACAAACTTATTCACCTGGGATTTCAGCTTCATTTCCTAGTTAATGGAAACTCAACAAATGCTGAATCGTGTCTTTTTTTTTTTTTTTTGGTTTATCGACATTAGAAATGAGAAAATACTTAAAGATTTGCTCACATTTGTAATGAAATTGCAGCCAATAAAACAATTTCAGGTTCGTTCTGAAACATTTTGGCTGCATTTTCTGCTCCATTTCCTGTGAAGCCTCCAAACAAATATTATAGAAAAAATAATGCAACCCAAGAATACAATTGATCATAAATTCAGAAATACAATAGAAAACAAAATCGCATGTACAAATGTTGTTTTCAGGTTGATGTGAAACTGGATGTATTTTAGGAAATGAAAGTTGAACCATCACAGATTTTTATAAAGTCCTGAAATGATGAAGAGAATGAAACCTAAATGAGGTCTAGTTAAAGTAACGTCTGCCACCTTACTGACTAATGAATCATTCTGTGATTACGCAAAACTTTTTTGTGTTTGTGTTTGTGCAGCCTGGAGAGTCCAGAAGAGACCCGTCTCCTCACGGACGACCGCCAGGTAACTGTACGTTCATAAAAACAGAAACAAACAGATTTTTAACTACAGGAAAAAACTTTAAATATTATAGGGTAAGGTAAGAACATTAGCAAAGTAAAGATGCAAAATATGAGAAAAAGTTTGTAAAAAACATTTCAGAGTTATGCTACTGGAAATAATTTAATGCTGACGTGTTGAAAGATTAAATATTTCCTTATTTATAAACTGAAAATCACTAGATGTTAAACATTCCTCATTTTAATTTATTGTTACTTTTTATGTAAGAGTTATGAAGTTACCACTTTGATTTACTAATATTACAACTTCATTCTCATAATATTTTGTCTTTTTTCTGGTCATCCTGGCCCCAGTATTTTGTCGTGTTCATGTTGTTGGTGTTCAGTTCCCTCAGGGCCTCCCAAGGTGTGTCGCGACATCAAACCCGGCCGTGAGTCACGAAACACCCAGTCCCCCGTCAGAGGTAAACCCTCAGACGTTCAGCCAACAGCTCCGGCTGCCATCGCTGAAACTTTTAGAACACAAGTGTCAAACTCCAGTCCTCAAGTCCTGCAGTTTTTAGATGTGCCACAGGTATAAAACACTGGAATGAAATGACTTAATGACCTCCTCCTTGTGTAGATCAGTTCTCCAGAGCCTTAATGACCAAATTATTCAATTCAGATGTGATCCAGCAGAGGCACATCTAAAAGTTGCAGGACAGCGGCCCTCCAGGACTGGAGTTTGACGCCCCTGGTTTAGAATAATCTGTGGACGTTTACTCTGTTCTCTCTCTTTCTCAGGCCATCAGTTCAACTCAACGGACAGAGTGAGTGTCCTTTAAATCTAATTCAGCCGCTGCACTTTTATCAACGTTGTACAACTCAGTACAATAAAGTTTATTATGAAAAAAAAGGGAGTACGACGACTCGACCCTCAGGAACCCCAAACACACACACACACACATCAAACTAAAATGTAAAGTTTAATGTTTCTAACTTCATGTTGTTTTTGTTTTTGCAGCCTGGTGCACAGTCCTGGAGGTGTGTAAACTCACGCACACACACACACACACACACACACACACACACACACACACACACACACACACACACACACGCCCACACACGCACACACACAGAGAATACTTATTTTCACAAAAACATGAAGTTGTTCATAGAAACCAGATTATAATATATAATATAAAATGTATAACTGGTTTAAATGAATTAATGAGAAGATATAAAACAGTTGTAGTTTATATTATTTATCTTTATAATATATCCAAAACACTACAATGGAAAATAAGCTAATGCACTAAGGTTAAGCTTTATGCCAGTAAATATTTTTTATAGGGTTGAAGTTAAAGTATGCAGTTATGAAATGTGGATATGACTCTACAGAGGACGTGAATTGGCCCATCGCCATCCATCTCATATCACTTCCTCTTTTACTTCCTGTTATAGTTTTATGAAATCTTTTTCATGGGCGGTTCTCTAGCATTTCCAAAAGCCTTTGAGTTTAGGTTAGCTAACATCTTGGTGCTTGTTTATTCATCTCTCTACATGTGGAGACATGAATATTATTAATCAGTTTAGCAGCAACTGATCAAAAGTAAAATAAAATTAATAATAACTCACAAAAATGTGGTAGGACATGAGAGTTAATAGATTCACTGGGTTGGTTTTATGCTAAACTAAAGTAAACTAAGCTAATGTAGAGGATGCTTCAACAAATTAGTGTGAGCTAGGCTGGGCTAAACTAATGTAAGCTAGGATAAGACAAGGTGTCTAAAGCTATGATAAAGTAGTGTAAGCTATGCTTAATTTAGCTAAGCTAAGGGAAGGTAAAGTCTGTGATACCTTGATGAACTAGGGCAAGCTAGGCTAAGTTAAGGTAAGCTAAAGTGGTAGAAGCTAGAATAGCTAAATAGCTAAACTAAATGAGTTTTAGCTAAAAGAGGCTAAGCTTATCTGGTGTAAGCTAAGCAGAAACCATTTTTCTTTTGAAGAAATGAAACAGAGTCTTGTTAGCAGTAAACCACATATAGAGCCAATAATAGCTGGTTTCGGTAAATTAAGTCTACACAACAGAAATTTATTTTTGTTCTGGTTTTTCACACTTCATTACAGCAGAAACATATTTAGATATTTGGGGATTTTTTAAAATACATTTTTCTAAGAAAACGGGAACAAACTGTGTCTTTATGGCAAAACCTGAAAGTGAGTGACACGGCAGAAAAAGTCTATAAATAAAACTGAAGACCAGCTTAAAAGATTACAGCTACGTCTGGATCACAGGCGTTAAACATGGCCGCTTACGTCCAGCAGGTCAGGTTTCACGTTAAACTGCGGCTCCTGTTGACTGTTAGAGAACTCCAGTCACGATGTTGTTGCAGCGATGCGCTCGCGATGCAGAGAGAAAACAGACGATGGAGGCAGGAGGCAGTGAACAGCAGCAGCTTCTAGTTTAGATTGCTACGTGTTGAATGTTTCCTGTTCTAGATGCCCATGTTTAGCTTTAGCTGCCCATGTTTAGCTTTAGCTGCTCATGTTTAGCTTTAGCTGCTCATCAGGAGTTTTAATGTGTCTGTCCTCACAGGACACCGGCGGACGCATCGGAACCGCCAAGATCCAAACCTCCGGTTCTTCCTCCTCCCACCTCCTCCGTCAGCAGGAGTAACTCCTCTGCCAGAGTAGCGCCCCCTAGCAGGTCCTCTGTGGTTCAGGTCGAATCGTTTGGTTCCAGAAAGTTCCCGATAATAATTTGATGTTTTTGTTTTCAGGTTCGATGGACACAGAGAGGTAAGCTGCTCCGGTTTTTATTGATTCCTGTTAGATCAAACATGATTGTTCACTGCTACCTAGAACAGATTGTGATGGAGACTGACCTTTGACCCCTTCTTCTCTCTTCAGCAGACACAAGATGGTGAGTTTCATTCTCCAGTTTGAAACCCTGAAGCTTCGCAGAGCGAATAAAAGAAGCTTCCCCCTCCTGCTTGTTTTCCCACAGTCCCTAAACACAACACGTTCCCTCTTCACAAGAATCTGCCGCCGCGCCCCGGGATCCCCGGGCCGCAGCACGCCTCCAGGTCAGCCTTCACTCCTACTCACGCGACTCATCAGAAGGTCGTAAATAACAGTTTGTTCTTCGTAACTCACCTGCTTAAATGAAGAAAGGAAATCAGAGTAAAGCACGGAGCAGTTTGCCCGGGGCCCCGGAGGCCTCGGCTGCGGCCCTGGGGGCTTTCCACTTAAAGCTGCAGTAACTTATAAAAAATTTGTTTTCACATGGATGTTAAAACTGTCACCATGTCATGACAGTTTATGAAACAGATTAAGCTCCACCTCCTCCTGACCAAAAACAACCAATCAGAGCCAGGAGGCATGGCTTAGCGCTGCCAATCATCCTGATGTAGTCACTGCTAAATGTGCTAATGGTGGAGAAGCAACTTACCATTACATGAAAACTGTTCATCTGCAATGAACAGATGGCAGATGAGCAGCATTCACAGGCTAGTTAAGCGGCGTGTACATGAGGTGATTGACAGCGTTAAGTCCCGCCTCTTTGCTCTGATTGGTTGTTTCTAGTAAATGGGAGAAGCAGAGAAGATTATTGTTTTCACGAATTATCTGAATCATATTAAACATATTAAAGTGATAGTTTCAACACATATTAAATAAAATATTTTTTTTCCTGGAGCTTTAATGTTTCTGCCTCAGACGATCTCTAACAGGATTTTTTTTTTTTTTTTGTGCAGCGTTTCCTCCTCGGCCTCTCTGCCTCACAAGCTGCAGTCTGGTAAGAGAAACCTGACAGAGTCCGAACGTTTTCTGGTTGAATCTGAATAAAACCTTCGGTTTGCTCCAGCTGATCTTACTGTGAATCAGAAACCGGCTGCTGAGTGTCTTCTGTCTGCTTTCAGCCATAGCCGAACACAGAGGCAGCATATCGGCGCCCAGCCGTCCTCCACCTCCCACCGCGGCCGCCGGCAAGGTGAGAGACATCCTCAGCTCTAAAGCCAAACCTCGAACGGCACGAGTCCAGGATAATCACAGTATTCTGTTCAGACCCTGAAGATTCAAAATTTGACACAACCAACCAGGCTGATCTGCCCTGGTTGGGCAGCAGGGGGCGCTGTTGCATTGCATTTGCAGGCCTGAGGACATTCAGCAGCTTCAGCAGTGTGTGTGTATTGGTTTGCAGGCTCTGGATCCAAACTGGTACGTTGGGAAGGTGAGCCGTGGACAGGCTGAGGGATGCCTGAAGAAAGTCCAGAGGGTGAGAATCCATCCAGCATCAGGACTCTGATTACAGGTTGAGCTGATAGCCGGTGATAATGTGTGTCTGTGTGTGTGTGCAGGACGGGGCCTACCTGGTGAGGGACAGTACCCGGCAGCAGACCAACCAGCCCTTCACCCTCATGGTCTTCTACCAGGACAAAGTCTACAACATCCAGATCCGGCAGCACAGCCAGCAGTTCCAGCTGGGAACCGGACTGAAAGCCCAGGAGGTCAGAACCACCGCCGGCCTCTGGAGTCACAGACAGGAGCCACAAGCAGCTAAAACACATTCATTAACGCCTGCCTGTTAGCCTGTGTTTAGCCTGTAGGGGGCAGCGCTCTGACGTAGTTTTTAATTTAGCCTGTAGGGGGCAGCGCTCTGACGTAGTTTTTAATTTAGCCTGTAGGGGGCAGCGCTCTGACGTAGTTTTTAATTTAGCCTGTAGGGGGCAGCGCTCTTATGTAGTTTTTAATTTAGCCTGTAGGGGGCAGCGCTCTTATGTAGTTTTTAATTTAGCCTGTAGGGGGCAGCGCTCTCAGCTCCAACTGTTCTGTTTTGTGTCTCCAGTTCTTCCCGTCAGTCAGTGACATCATCAACCATTACTCCCAGTCCCCTTTGGTCCTCATTGATGCTAAAAACCGGAGCTCCAGCCACCAGAACCAGTGTCTGCTGTCGGACCCGGCCGGTTACTATTTGGAGCAGAGCTGGTCCTGACAGACTGAACCAGACCGAAGCCGGCTCCGGTCAACCCGGTTCAGATGAATGTTCAGATGGCCTCCATCTTTGCATGTGTTGCTTTGTTTTCTTTCTTCTCTTTTCAGTTTCAACTTTTAAACCTTTAAGAATATTCTTCAGAAATATTAGAGGTTATGTTGGTTCTACTCCATTTGGACCCACAAACAAACTCTAAGACTAAAGCAGAGCTTCTATGCACCTCTTCTTCTTCTCCTTCTTCTTCTCTTTTACTGTAAATGTGTCGGTTTGCCATCAGCTGATCTCATTAAAACATCTGGAAACATCAGAAATATTCTGGAGTTTTATTTCAGTCAGGCAGTTTCCAGAACTCTGAACATCAAGTGGTCAGGTTCAAGGACTGGACTCAAAATAGGGAGAGCAAATTAGCATTAGCTTCTGCTAAATAATGTTTTGGTATAGCAAATTGGTGTTAGCATCTGCTAAATAACATGTTAGTATATTGATTTAACATTAGCTTTCAGTAAATATGCTGGTAAAGTGCTTTAGCTTTACAGGAGGAATCACTGTTGCCACTTACAAACTTTGTTACAGTATTTAGAAGCAACATTTAAGGCCCTGTATATTTTTATTTAAAAAAGCAACAAATTTAGCAACTTTTTTTAATATTTTGGATACGTTTATTGCGACTCCTGAGAGCTGCTGTGAGAAATGCTGACAATCTCTGCTCCCAGCACTCGCTATTCCAGCTCCTGATTCGCCACCAGGGGGCGTGCGTCTGACTGAGATGCTTTAAAACCTGGACAGGATATGATGTAACAAACAGGGAAACTGCAGTACCACCGTTCAATATAAAGAGGGCAACAATGAGACGTTTTAGGCCTTTTAAACAAATTTACACAGAAATATCAAAATTAGTTCAGAAACATGAAGCTAGTATCAGTTTATAGAGTTTATTTGGAAAAAAACAAATTTAGTTTGAGGTTTAGTTTCACTGTAAAAACATTCAGTTTATTAGCTTCCTTTGCTGGTTGGAGGATTTACATCTGGAGACAGTTGAAGGTGTTCAGTTACCTGTTCCCATGGTAACACTCCCTTCACCCCCCTAACCCTCACACCAAGTGGTCGGTTGCTGATGTTTTGACTGTTCCCTCCGCAGATTACTGCCGCTCGCCTCCAACCGCCAGCAGCCTGAGCGGATCAGGACGTGATGAGATAACAAATCCGTTAGCTGCAGCCTGACTGATGGAGATGAATTAACGATCTGAGTGTGTGAGGGGTAATCTGTAAATCCACTCAGCGCTCGCTGCTGACAGACTGGCAGTTCATTTATCAGCTGGGAACTGCGTGTGTTTTAACTAGAAATGTCTGAACAGAAATCCAGCAGCTCAACATCTGGAGTTCCTCAGGGTTTCACCCTGGATGTTTGACCAGCTTTACACACCAGATAAACAAAAGAAGAAGAAGACAAGATAAGAGGATCAGAAACAAAACAGAATATTGCTCCAACTTTTAAAGATTCAGTTAATTTGTTACATTTAGTTTATCAAACAAATCTATTTACTAGACTGGTTTTCTGTTTGCAGTGCTGTGAGCTCAGTGGGTTGTGCGGAGTAGCTCTGAGCGGTCAGTATGTCCCAGAGTGACCTCAGTCTGGAGGAATCATTCGGCTGACCTTTGACCTCATTAATAATTTGAACTGAGCCGCCATGTTTTTAAAGATGGTGCCCAGAAACCAGTAAAGCCTGATATGATCCTAGTTTCAGCTGCAAACAGAAAACCTGCTGAGTCAGCGTTTGGTTCTGGTTCTGGTTCTAATCCGATCAAGGAGGTTCTGTCTGATGGCTGCAGATTAAAACGTCTTCAGGAAGTCTCCGGGTCCGATCCGGTTTCAACTTTTATTCCTCGAAACGTCAACAACTGGAAACCTGGGAATGAAAACACCTGGTGGAGAGAACCGATTCAACCGTAATGAACTGATAAATGAAACTGATTGATAAATAAAGTGATAATCACTTTGGAAGTAACTGGTCCAAACACGTCCCGGTTCTGATCCGTCTGCTGGTTCTGTTTACTTCAGAGAAACTTGGCTCTGATTTCAGGGATTAAATGTTTTTCACAGCTTCTCAGGAAGTGAGTAAAACTATGTAGAACCTGAACCGGATCAGAACCTGGACTGGATCAGAAACTGAACTGGATCAGAATCAGGACTGGCTCAGAACCAGGACCGGTTCTGGTGGAAGAATCTCCCCCTGGCTGACTCAGGTCCTAACGTATCACCCTGTTGCCCCGGGGCAAATATTCTGCCTGTTCTTATTCAAATCAAGCCAACAGCCAATCAGTGGGCAGTGGGCGGGGCTTGGGGCTATAAGAAGCCCAGGTGAGCAGCAGGTGTTCAGACAGCATGGACCAGGCTCTGGTTCTGGACGGGTCCACCTGCAGCCTTTACCCCAGCTCCGCTCCATCTTCCTGGCCGGTTCCGGACCCGGTCCCCGGCACCGCTCCGCTCTGGTCCTGGTTCTGCTCCTGGGATCCACTGGGCCCGGTGCGGCCCCCATACTCGTACTCAGCCCTTATTGCCATGGCGATCCAGAGCTCGCCCAATCAGAGGCTGACGCTGAGCCAGATCTACAGCTTCGTGTCGACCCATTTCCCGTTCTACGACCGCAACCGGGCCGGCTGGCAGAACTCCATCCGCCACAACCTGTCGCTCAACGACTGCTTCAGGAAGGTCGCCCGCGGCGATGACGACCCAGGTCTGCACCTGCCTTCATCACTTCCTGTAAGCCGTTACGTCACTTCCTGTAACCTTCCTCTTCCTCCCCAGGTAAGGGCAGCTACTGGACTCTGGACCCGGACTGCGGGAAGAGGTTCGACAACGGCAGCTTCCGCCGCAGGAGGAAGAGGAAGTCTGACAGGGATCCATCATCATCATCATCAGAGCCCAGCTCCAAATGTCCCAGCATGCACTGCAGCAGCTCTGCTCTTCCTCACTCTGACTCCTCCTCTTCATCGCTGAACTTCCTGGTTCCAGACTCCACTCCTCCTCCTCTTCCTCTTCCTCCTCCTCTTCCCGTCTTCCCCCCAGCCCAGTGGACTCCCCCCCCACTCTCCTGCCTGGCCGACCATCAGGCCTGCATGGAGCCCGGTTCCGGTTCTGATCCGGGTTTCTCCGAGTTCTTCAGCGATGCTCTGCTGCTCGACTTTCTGCTCCTTCAGTGAAAAGACTCCACTTTTATATTTATCTGATTAAATCTGAAATAAGGTGATGAAGTTTGAAAATAAAATCACCTTTAGGAATTTAAAAAAAAGGGAAGAAAAAAAAGTGCTCATTTTTATTGTTTTTTAAAAAAAAAAATCAGATATTAATTAATGTATCCATTAAAAACAAGTCTACAGTCTGACTTTAATTGTTTTATGTGTGTTTTAAACGCCATAAACTGTATTAGTGTAAATATATTGGTTTTCCTAAAACCTGTTGCTTCTGTTTCTGTCTGTGGTTCTGGTGTCACTCATTCTGCTTAAAGTGTCCATTTTAGAGCTGATTTACTTCGTTTAGATTTATAAATACAGTTTCTGACACAATAAACACATCTGAAAATGATTGATTGAGTTATTTAGCCTGTTGAAGTCATAATTTCAACATGTTCATTCATTTATAAATCTTACAGTTTCAAAGTAAATATTTTATTGGCAAGCAACATATTTCACTTCAAACGGAATATTAGTTTGTAAACTAAATATATAGTTTTCAAGCTGAATACTTACAAAATAAAAATATTCAGAGCTAACCATCTAGCTAGCACGGAGCTAGCTAGCACGGAGCTTACTGGCTTAGTTCTAAAGATTTGACCTAAATATTTGCTTTACAAACTAAACGTTTATTTCGCAAACTAAATGCGTAGTGTACTAACTAAATATTTAGATTGAAGCTACATATTTAGTTTATAAACGAAATATATAGTTAGGAAGCTACATATTTAGCTCGGAGCTAGCTAGCTAACTAGCTTCCTTACATCGGCCTATTTAGCTGGTATTTACAGCAGCACCCCATAGTATAGATATATTAGATTATAATAATAGTCCCAATGAATCTTTTTTGTCAGATTAAATGTATCCTTTGAAAACAATAACCTTTAAGCAGATATTAAACACACTTTTCATTAAGTCTACACTTCAGTATTAAAACTTTTGTTTGTTTTAATCTTTTATTAGTCTTATGTGATGTTCTAATTTAATTGTCAAGTTTTCATCATAATTATGAGAAATAAAGGCTTTCAAACATCCATTTGTATGTAATCTATATAATACTTACTAAGTGATGAAGTTCCTGAAATAAATGGGCTTGTCAATAATATTCCAATGTACTGAATGAGTTTGTATCCAGGTGATGAGCTGTACCTGAATGCACCATAAAGGTCCAGTTCATGTTCTGGTTGATGACTACAGTTCTGACCCGGATCACCGTCAAAAACACAAACATGATCTTTTTTGGTTCCGTAGCGTTCCTGTAGATCAAGGAGGATTTGACTTTCATCAGCCTTGTTTCTTTGATTTTATCTAAAAATCACACAAACTTCCAGCCACTATTCCCCCAGAAACCGATCCGGACCGGTCCGGTTCAGCAGCTTCAGCTTTTAAAAGAAAGTTCTTCTCAGTGGAACCACAGAACTTCAAGTCATCAATAAATCTGTTAATATCTGAACTTTTAAAATGGAAACTCATGTGTGTGTGTGTGGGGGGGTGTGCGCGCTCGTGTGTGTGTGGGAGATAACATCACGTAAGTGTTGCGTCTGTTGACACTTAACACGTCGTCACACTCAGCAGCTATCAGCGGCATCAGGATCACAGACTCCAGAGTGTGCTGCTCGTTTACCCCCAGCTGCTGCGGAGAGACCCCTGGCCATGGTGAGGCCCCTGGCCATGGTGAGGCCCCTGGCCATGGTGAGACCCCTGGCCATGGTGAGGCCCCTGGCCATGGTGAGGCCCCTGGCCATGGAGGCCCCTGGCCATGGTGAGGCCCCCAGCCGCAGCCACAACTTACAGGCCGCACAGCATTTACATGTGATGGTGGGAGGTGAACAAGGAGATCAACACACTGTTGCTGGCTGAGTTAAAAATATTTATTCAACACTATCTTTAGTTTCATGTTAATTATGTAACAGAGGAATTAATGTTATTCTTTATTCTATTTTTATATGTTTTATTTTCTAATCTTTGTATGAATATTGCTTTGATTTATTGATGTTATTTTAAAAGCTGTTTTGAAAACCCTTCTGTTGTCTTTAGCTTGTGACCCAGAATGAATGGAGGCCATTTTGTTTGTCAAGTTGTATTTCATCTTTTCTGTTGGTTTTATTTTGCTCTTTTTATATGATGTTGGTTCAGTTTTGTTGTCTTTAAAGGGCTTATGAATAAAATTGGCTTAATTACCTTTCACTTTGCTACTGTTGCACCTTTTCTATTCTAAAAGTATTCACACTGCAAGAACACAAAATCTTGCCAATCTTTCCAATCTTAGTCCAGATTCTAATGCAAATGTCTCAGTACACTTAAAATAAGGCGAAACTTAAAATTAACTTTAGCTGAAAAACAAATGAAACTAATTTAAAGTATATTTTCAGCAAGTCAGATGAGTGTTCACTGTAAAAACTGCAGTCCTTCCAAAAAGTTTTTTTTGTATAGTGTTCGGTTCTGATTATTATTATTATTATTTATTTCAGTTTTTCCTCCTGACTCAGAGATAACGAACTGAGGTGATGAAGAGTCAGACAGACGAAGGCTGAGATGTTTGGTTCATCCTGGAGGCTCCGTCAGGGTGGGGTGTGTGTGTGTAGGTGTGTGTGTGTGTGTGACGTTATGCAAATGTTAGGCAGTAATTTTGTTTACTGGCAGTTAGATGGTTGAACCCCCCAGACACACACACACCCACCAGCAGCAGCAGAGTGTGTGTGTTGAAGCAGAACACACACATCACACAGACAGGACGATAAAAATTTAAACTGCCAGAAAAAGTTGATTTTCCAGCACTAAATGTAAAAAAGATTAAAATTTAATCACAAAGAGCCAATAAAACTACTAGAGCTAATAAATAAAGTCACACAGTGAAGATTTAAAGCAACAATCAGGTTATTTATCTTAGCTGAATATTTAAATTTATAGATGAATCATTCAGTGAAACATGACTGGATGAATGAATTCATATTTTTCTTCTCTCAGGCAAAACAACCCAAATTATTTCTGTTGTTGCAACTAAAGAACCCAGAAACACCTGCAGAACCAAATAATCCTTCCAGAACTTCTAATACCTTTAATGGACCCATAAACACATCCACCTGAAACCGCATCAGAACCCAACAGAACCAGCAGGACAAAATGATTGGACCAAACTTAAGAACCTTCAGAACCTCTCCAGACCCGGTCCAGACATGGGAAGATGGATTTAATCTGAGCAGCTCTTTCTGGGTCAGCAGAAACTTCTAGGTTCTAGAACCTTTGGGGTCCATTTGAAACTCTTTAACGAACGACACAAAGCTGGAAAATAAAAACGAACCCAATGGAACCACGAGACGATCTGGCAGAACTTTGAGGTTCTTAATGAAACGTCAGAACCACTGGCCCGGTTTAACGGAACCGACCCTGTTGACAGCTACCTGTTGACAGAAGGATCTCTCTCTCCTCTGGCTCGGCAGTGGAAAGTTCCCGTTGCCCCGGGCAACGAGTGGAGAGGGGGTGGGGGGTTGAATTCGGGTCGGTTCGGGACCAGCCCGGGCAGGTCTGCAGCAGTTCATGAGCCGTCGGGAACCGGTCGGCCCAAACGGACCCAGTAGTCCCGGGGTTAAAGGTCAGGCCAGCAGGTGTGGGAGATAAAAGAGAGAACTGAAGAGGTTCAGGACGGGTTTAGGGTTATAGTGAGAGCTCAGAACCGGTTCTGGACTCACAGAACCAGGACTCTTCAGAACATCTGAGAACAAAGTTCACGGTTCGAGGAATGGACAGCAGCAGAACCGGTCCAGTTAACAGAACCGATCTGGAGGTCAGGTTAATTATAAATAAATAATAAATAAAAAACTATTTAAAGTTTATACTTAAAATAAACTTACAGAAAAAGATTTTAAAAAACTCAGATGAGTATAAGTAAATATTTATAATAAATTAATGAAAATAAATCGGACTTGTTCTTCCGCAATCAATCTCGGCTTAAACAGAGATCTGCTGCCACCACGTGGCCAAACTGAAGTAATGCAGGTGATTTTTAAAAATCTTTATTTAATTAAAATAAATAAATTAAAGATACAAAAACAGTTTTTAAAGTCGCACATCACAACTAAAAAAAGTTCCATTTAATAAGACAAACCGAGCAGAAAAATTTAGTTTTAAGAAATAAAAAAAGCCCATTATAAGAAAACTGATTTTCAAATGTTAAATGAAATTGATATTGGTGGAATGATTGGGCTTTTTATGTTGTTGCAACAATTTAGCTCTTTCTTAAACTAACTCACTTAAAAATGTTGAGGTTAACCACAACTTATGAATTAAGCTATTATAGTTTTATTCCTTTTCTGTTGAGAAAACCAAAATGTATTATATAAAGTGGAAGAAATGTTTTAAACAAAACTGTTTGGAAAATTCTAAAAACATTTAATGAGGTTATAGTGAGAAACAACAAAAAAACACCTTAGTTTTTTTACATTTGTGTTACAAAACACACAGGAAGTGATATTTATATTGAACTAATTATTTTACTTTTTGTGGCAATGAAAAAGAAAAATATTCTGTTCATTTTTAAAATACTTTCCTCCCAGGGTTCACAAAAAGTAGGGGGGTTGAAGACTTTTGCACAAGAGAAACCGGAGAAATCAAGTTCCTGCAGCATTTATCCTTTAAACACTATGAATAATCTTTATCCAAACAAATAACTCCAGAAACTCCAGTTTTAACATTTTTAATATAAAAAAACTAGAAACATGGCTTCCAGTGTCCAGCAGGGGGCAGCGTCCTTCAGTCCATCATTAGCTTAGCTTAGCACAAACACTGGAAACGGGTGAAAACTGCTAGCGCAGCAGAGACACATGAGATTCTGGGAGAAATCAGGGCGTACTGCGCCTTTAAATGTAAGGCAGGCGCTGCGTCCTGATTGGCTGAGTTCAGATGAGCTGCGTCCTGATTGGCTCAGAGCGGTTTGGGCAGGTGAGACACCTCATCCAGACACTCATCGTAGGCGTCCTGGTAGTCCGCGTGAGGTTTGATCAGGATGACGCAGGTCGGCCGCTTGGAGCCGGCGGAAGAGCCCAGATCCTGCACAGGCATTTCAAAGTAAGAGGAAGATAATTAGACTCTAAAAAAAGAAAAAGTCAATTAAAAGCAGCAGATTTCAAAGTAAGAGTCGTAACAGACCAGCTTTTCACAATAAAATACATCAGGAGTCTTCAAAATGCTTCAATAAAATTTGTGCTTTTCAAAATAAGCCCCTTTGAAACTTTTCACAATAAAAGACAGAAATAAACAAGCATTTCACAATAAAAGTCTGCAGATAGGGAAAAAAACCATTCAGGTTGTGGACCGGGTTCTTTCCCCAGCGGTCAGACGAGACCGGACCGGGTCTTTAAAGCAGCCGAACCGGACCGGATGTTTGATCCCACTCACCACTTTAGACGGGATGTAGGCGTAGGGCAGGTTGCGGTCCTCGCACATGACCGGAAGGTGGCTGTAGACGTCGATGGGCAGCGTGTCTCCGGCCAGAACCACGATGCTGCAGGTAGAGCAGCAGCGTTAGCACACCTGAGCCCCAGTGCATGATGGGTAGCTATACCTGTTCACATGTTTAAAAGCCCTCAGAGCTTCAGATGTTCTCCATTAATATTTGGTATCAGAACCAGTCGTTATTAACGTTTTCCGTGTTTAGCATGTGAATACTTTCCCCGAAGTATTAGCACCCTGCAGCTGCCAGCCTACATGACCTCTGACCCCTGGGACTCACCCTTTCTCTCCTTTGTTGATGAACTTCTGGACCTCCTTGACTCCCCGCCGGATGTTCTTCCCCTTCGCGGCTACAGAAGAAACACAAACAGCAGCTGGAACTTCCGGTACCAGATAACCGGGACGCGGAAACGTGCAGAACCTTCCCGGGCTTCCTACCTTTCTTCACGCACTTGTAGAGCTTCTTGCTGAGCTTCCTGGAGGCCAGCGGCTGGGCGATGGGGTTGAGGTGAGCGACCAGCTCGGCGTAGCTCCGCTCTGGTCCCCCCGCTTCCGCCGCCGCGGCTTCCTCTCCGTCCGAAACCTTCTCCTTCTTCACTTTAGTCATTTCTGATCGATAATCGATGATCTGCTGCCTGGTTTAGGATCCCAGTCAATCACAACATCCAGCCGAACCACTCCAGCAGGCAGACACACGAGGTTCAGCTTCTTCTTCTGCTCTGAAAGGAAAACAGCACGACTACAGCGCCACCAGCGACAAGACACTGAACTGCACTCATTATATTATTATTTTATATTATAATTAATCTTTCCACATTAGATCGGAGCAGAATATCATTTTAATAAAACTATGTTATTAAAATTACTTTGAATTACAGTTAAAGTTGATAATCTGACTCTGTTTGTGATGTTTTTAGCGTGTTTAAATTAGTTTATAGGTATATTTCTTTGTATTTCCTGAAAAGCTGTTGACATTGATATATTATATTCAATTCTGTTATAATATATTGACGGTTGAATGCAGGTTTAAAAAATAAAAAATAAAGTAAAACAAAATTTTTATTGAGCATTTGTCAAAAATATTTTAGTATTTAGTAGATTCTGTCTGAGACCCTTCAATAAAACTTTACATTGTTATTTATTTTTTGCTTTTTATTCGAGGTATAAGAGTAATTTGTCTGTTTTCTTATGTTTTTTTTTAAATAATAAAAAAATAAATGTTTACATTCTTTTGTTTGGTGAAACAGGTCCTATATTTAGGATGGTTTTCCAGTACCAGTATTCTGGTTCTGCTTCATCTTATCTGAACATTTTCTTTTTCTTTAATCACAGTTTTCCTCCAAAGGTCTTTCGCCGCTGAACAAAGCTTTTAACATCCTGGTCAGGGTGCCGGTGTGTTAGATCTCCCAGGAAATATTCTTTAAGGGAGAAGCTTCTGGATCCGCTAGGCTCCACTGTCATGTTTCTATTACATAATTATCATATTTTCATAAGGAAATAAACCTAAATAATAGACAGTTATAAAATGTATAAAATCTTTATATGAAGCATTTCCACAAAGTTTCAAGGTTAACATCAAAACATCAAATAAAGATTTCAAATAAAAACAGAAACAAAGTAAATTAAATAAAACTTGAGAAACAAACTGAATAAAAATGAGAATATTCAAACAGGAGGATATTAAATCAATTAAACATGTTGAAATAATTCATTAAAGGCGGCTGCTGATGACACCATCGCCTGTCGATGACGTCATCGCCTGCTGACGATGTCACTGAGAACAGTCGGGAGTTTCCTCCTCTCCATCTCTGTGGCCATCTGGCACCAAACGCAGGAAAGGCAGAAGGTGGAGCACAAGCAGTCCTTGCACAAGCTGCCCTGAAAACGACCAGAACCAGAACCAGTTTGAGGGTCCAACCAGAACCAGAGCAATAATAACAACAGACATTATTATTATTAAATAATGTTTAAATAAGCAGCTAATTCAATAATTCAAATTCATTTCAGCAAAGAAACAAACTAAAGATGAAAAATCTGTTTTGTTGACCAGTTTATCAGATTTTTATGTTAATTTTCTGAGCTGTTGATGTTAATATTTAGAATCAGTAAAATATTTTATTGAATCATCAGGAACAGAAACTGAGGCAGCAGCTTTTTGTCCTTACTCTGATGCCATAGCGCTGGCGCAGAGACACCCTGACAGACATGGCGATGGGACGGACGCAGCCCAGAGCGTCCAGCAGGGGGAGGCAGAGGCACTGGCCGAACTTCTTGGTGGTCCGACAGGCGAAGCAGGGGCAGCACCAGAAGGCGAAGCAGCCTGAGGACCACAAGGAGGCGCTCAGGGTCTGGACCTTCACTACTAAACATCTTACCACAGATTCTCTGTGGGATTTACATCTGGACTTTGACTAGGCCATTCTAACCCATGAATCTGCTTTCTCATAATAACTCTGGCTGGATGCTCGGGTGGTTGTACTGCTGGAAGCTGAACTTTGACCTCTTTCTCGGGTCTGCAGCCGCCAACAGGTCCCACAGCATAACGCTGCCACCACCATGTTTCACAGTGCGGTTCGGGTTAGCGTTATTCTCTCTCCTTCGTGACTTGTTAGTGTGTGCTGTGTACGTACATTGCTTCTTGTCTTGGCAGCAGTCGCAGATCCCGGTGGACCAGTCGCCCTCCTCAGAGGAAACCAGCACGGCGGTCTGCGGCGGCGTGGAGACGGTCCAGCTCATCCTGCAGCAGGATCTCACCTCGGCAGCCAACAGGTAGAATCTGCTCCTGAACTCAGAGGAAGCTCACCTGGGAGCGGCTGGACGGAGAGCTCTGATTGGACGGAGCAGGGCTGCTGGTGAACCTGATGGGCGCGTTCCACTGGTTTCCTCCTGAGTCGGTCGCTGCATTCGTCTCAGGAGAATCTGTCATCCTGACTCATCCAGAACCACTGATTCATTATCATGAATCAGGTGATCCTGAATGCAAACAGATATTCATGGGAATCCCTTCCTCTGCTGGGTCCAGTCGGTCCAGTGAAACCAGTCCAGGGAGGAGCAGATCTGACGATCCCGCATTGTTCAGATGAGGCCCAGAAAAATCTGGTGTGGTTGAGTCATGAAACTGTCGGATCTGGAGCCTCAGTTGTTGTTTTAGCTTTTCTACAAAAATGTCCATCACCTGAAGCTGCGTCTCGCCGCTGGGCTGTCAGTTCCTAAAAACAGTTCATAAAGTTCAACAGTCAAAAATTAACAGCAAAACGTTGAGTCGTTTAGCCTGTCATATGAGAAAAAATGTTTTCCATAGATGTCAAGGTTTCAAACTAAATATTTAATTAGCAAGCTGAAGTTTTAGTTTACAAACTAGATATTTAGCTTGGTAGCTGACTAAATATTTAATTTGGAGCTAAATAATTAGCTTCCTAACTTAATATTTGCTCCAAACTACATGTTGCTAACTAAACATTGTGTTTGAAACTGTAACATTTATAAATTATACTATAACATGATGAAAATGTGACTTACTGAAACCCATTCCTTCTCTTCTGAGAGTAAATAATCCAGGTTATTGCTGTTCATTTTTGGTAACTTTATAAACGCTGCTCCGTTTCTGATCTGTTATCGTTTCTAAAGTTCGTGTCCCATTTTCGGCTCCCTGATTCCTCCATGATGCCTCCTGGGAGTCTGGATGTGATGAACAATGGAGGCAGATAAAGACGCCTGGGGAGAAGAAGAAGAAGGAAATTACATGTGCGTAAATGGACATAAAAGGAACATGAAACATGATGAAACCAGTAGAAGGAGATCCATCTGGACCACCGGTTTCTGGTTTTAGCCCAGGAGGAGAACCAGCTGACCCGGGCCAACGATCCAGCCCTGCTTTTGTTTGGGGTCAGTGACGCGGTTCTGTTCTGGATATAAATGCAGCTCAGTTTGTGTGTTTGGTACCAGAATCCAGCGGGACATCAGGATGAAGCTGATCGGTTCTCTGACTCTGATCTGGACCCTCTGTAGAACAGGTAATCACATCAGAACATGATTCACCAGGGAGAGACGAACACATTCTCTGCTCGTCTGGATCACTTTGGTTCAGTCAGAACAGAACCTGCACTGAAACCAGCAGGTTTCTGCTGACTGGAGGGAATATTAAGGTTTTGGAGCGGTCCAGTCAAAGTCCTGACCTGGTTCTGATAGAGGATCTGAGGTGAAGATTAGGGAGAAAAACCAGAAGAAAAGTTTATTTTACTGTAATGTTCATAATGATATTTCCATTTATTATTGCAAAGGACATAAATGATTTCTGGCAAATAATAATAATAAAAAAATCTAATTAAAAACAGAATAATTCTCTTTATTCAAAAGCATTTTAACCATCTGTAAAGTTTTTTATTTTTAACTTTCTGAATCTGTAGAGCTGTGAATAGTTTTAGGAAAACACTAAAAGTTTCAGGACCCTAAATATTTAAATTAACGAAGGGTTGTGGGGTTGTTTTCCGTTACTCAACTACTGGTGGAAACTGGCCAGGCTGGTTCTGTTGGACCGCTGGCACTCCACCAGAACTGTACCTGCTCTCAGCAGTTGATCTGGGCTGCTTTTACATGAATTACTGTATCAGTGCAGCATGTGTCGACCATGATATGGTCAGCATGTAATATTTCTCTTTTAACAATAAAAAAGTGGGTTTTCAGAAGGAATAATTAGAGAAAACACTGAAACAGAGGATGAATCAGTTTATGGTTTACTTCAACTTGGAGAATTGGAAGTCTGAGTTAAATGTGTTGGTACAGCGCTTTAGCATTGGCTTCTCCTTAGTACTGTGTTGGTGGAGTGAGTTTGCATTAGAGGAACTAAAGTTTACAGTTAGTGCTTTAGGATTAGTGGAACTAAAGTTTACAGTTAGTGCTTTAGCATTAGTGCAGCTAATATTCTGACTAGCGGTGTGCACCACTGGTTGACAGCGTGTCTCTGGATCTTCCTCTCCTGATTGCAGCTGAAGCTCTGAGCTGTTATAACTGCACAGACCCGAGTTGTTCCAGCCCAGGAAAACAGACATGCTCCTCATCTGAGGAGATGTGCATAACAGCATCTAGCCGAGGTAACGTCCTCCTGGTTTTCCTACATGATGATTCTGCCTGGTTTCCATCGACTCTAACAGCTCTTTGATTCTCCTGTTGGTTCAGCTTCAGGAGAACATCTCATCTATAAAGGCTGTGAATCTGCCTCTGTGTGTCTGAGCTCAGGCAATACGACCTTTTCGCTCAGCACAGGTGAGACGACTATTGTAGCATCTGTCCTGTGCTGCAACACCAGCGACTGCAACGACCTAACACTGCCTGGTGAGATCCATAATAACACGTTAAAGCCGGTTCTGATCCAGGTTTCTTTTCCCTTGAGATGTTCTCTTCGTCTCGTTTCAGTCCCTGCTCCTCCAGTGCCAAACTCCCTGCAGTGTTTCTCCTGTATCCTCAATGACTGCAGAGAGGTCATGTGCTCAGGAGAGGAGAGTCAGTGCTTCACATCAATCTGTGAGTTTCTGCTGGTCACAGTTGAACGATTCACTGAGAGGAACAACCTGATGTCAAACTAAGTACACCCCTGGTCCAGCAGAAGGTTTCTGCCTGACCTCAGCAGCCTCCTGTGGTGGATTCCTGCTCAGCTCGCTGTAGGTCCCAGACCTGTGCCTGGTTCAGTCAGGCACAGGTCTAAACTTTGACTGGACCAGGAATAATTTCAGCTGTTCTGCTGTAGATTAGCACTTTAACATTAGCTTATACTAAATACCATGTTAGCATTAGCGTTAGGTAAAATAATGTATATGATGCATTATGATTAATGCTTTAGGGTTTAGCTGTTTTAGCTGTTTAGGTTCTGATCATTCTGGTCCAACATCTCCATTCTGGTCTCCTCTATCCAGAATAAATTGTCCCAGAGGTTTTGTCCTTCATCCAGACACAGAAAGATCACATGATCAGCAGATCCTGGATCAAACTTCAGGCCCTGCAGTCGCAGTGAGGCTGAGAGCAGCTGGAAGCCAGGGTTTCCCTCCCAGTGATTCCTGGACATCGGTTGATCTAATCAATAAGTCCCAGTAGTTGTTGAATATTGGTTGATCTGGTCGATCAGTTCTGCTTTTTCTCTCCACAGTGAGTATGGACGATCAAGAGTATCCATTTCTGGGCTGCATGACTCGTAACCTGTGTGAAGCCGACCTGGGTCGCCTGTTCCAGGAAGACAACGTTCTTTTCAACATCAGCGGACTGAGCTGCTGTGGAACCAGTTTGTGCAACGACCCACCAGTACCACCAGTGACACCCACACAGACCAGTGGCGGTTCTGGTGTGAGACTGGAGCTGCTCCAGCTGCTGCTTGGTCTGCTGGTCTGCGCTCTAATCAATGACAAATCAATGCAAGACTGGTAAAGTGTAAATATTACACTTAATATGTTTTACATAAGTTTAATTGTATAAAACTATATAAAACAAAGTTTTAATTTCTCGTTTCTCTGGTTTTCTCAGCCTTTAATACCTGATAAAACAGATTAAATGTGTGATTTTTAAGACTACGACTCGTTTTTAAAGTGATCCAGATCCCTCTGAATTTAAAATCTCTTTTTACTTGAACATGATTTGTAATGAATCAGCCGACGACCGGTCTAGATTTTATTTTTCTGTTATATAAGTCAGATTTTGTCAGTCCTTCACGCGGAGTTCCTCAGGGGTTTGTTTTAGGGTTTCTCCTGTTCTCAGTATATTAACCGACACATAGTGGATAAAATGTTTTATTATCTTAGTTTTTTAACGTGTCCAGGAGAAGCTCAACAGATTTCGTTTTCTAGAAGCTCCCGGCTGGTTTTTCGCCTCCTGGGAGCCTTTGTGTCGTAAACAACAGGGAAATGATGGAGACTGTAACGTTATATCTGGAGAAATCTAGCTGGCAACGCAGGCAGCTGGGAGGAGGAGACATGAAGAATGAAATGACGAGAGTAAATATGAGAGGAACATGATTTCATAGACAAACAGTTGCTATCTGCTCCTGTCACACTGAACTGGAAACGTTTCTGGGTCAGCTTTTCTTTCCTCTGGTTCTGATTCACCGTCTGAGTCATCCGACACCCTGGGACCGGCCGGGTTCCAGATACTCACTTTACCAAAACATATTGTTTACTTTTCAGCATTATGAATTAACCTGTTATCTTCTGTCTGCTGAGACGTTTGGCGACCAAGTGAAAATACTAAACACTTTAGATTACTTGATGAATTACTTTAAAAAGTTTTATATAATGTTTAGAATAATTTTAGTGCTTAAAACTCCAGAATTTGGACTCTATTTTTTTGTCTAATTACATAATTTTTATCATATTACATTGGATGATCTGATCTGTTACTCTTTTTTGCCAAATACTAACTCATTGGATTCATTTTTTAAAGTGTAACTAAAACCTAAATCATTTGTTTTTTGTTTGCTGATAAATTGTCTAAATGGTTTATTTGTTTTTTCTTTCAAAATTTTGTCATTTTCCTGTAAATTTGCTCAGTTTTGAATTATTTTGTCTAAATCCGTCTCAGTGCTGGATTAGTTTTTCAGGCTTCAACTTTAAACACAAATAAGAAAAAAGTGAATTTAAACAGATTTTATTGAGATGTTAAATATAATTACTGATAAATAGCAAAGTTATTTTAAAGTAGGAAGAAGACCAACGCACTAATCAGCTTTAGAGGAGCAGATTAGTGAGGGATTATATGGATTATATTCCAGGTTATTGTTGTTGATTCACGTTCAACGTCTCAAATGACGGCAGGTGAGAAAAACCGTCAGGTTTTATTTCTACAGGAAACCAGACGGATTCTCAAAACGACAGAAAGAAAAAACAAAAGAGACGAAACATCAAAGAAACATTTGTTAAAATACAGAAACACTTTAATCTGACTTTACACTGGGATTAATATTAACTATGAGCCTTCAGTCAGTCAGACTCTGTGTTCATGATCCACAGTAAAAAGTTTTCAGTGGATTTAATGGACCAAGTTTCTCAGGTTTCCAGGCAGAAATTAATAAACACAGAAATAAAATCACAAAGTTCACAAACAGAAAAACAAGAACCTGCTTCCTCCAGGAGGTCCAGAACCAGAACCAGAACCTCTGGGTTCCCCCACCAACCAGAAGCGGTTCTGATCCAGCAGAAGGTTTTCCGTTTCCCCACAGAGTTTAATGGTTTCCCGCAGGAAGTTTCTTCTCTAATGATGTCATTCCAGTCTCTGACCTCTGACCCCTGACCTTCCAGGTTTTGAGTCATGAGCGTTTCACTGTTTAGCATCACCGTCAGAAACGAAGCTCAGATCGTTAAAAATGATTCATTAATCCTCGTTTTAAACATTTAAACCCTGAATCAGCTTCATGTCAAACGTTAGTAACAATAACAATGATAATAATATTAACAATAATATTAATGATGATGATCCTCATCCCCTAACCTGACCTTCTGACCTGAACATCAACCTGCCAGCTGAGCTCTGATTGGACGGCTCCCGTTATGTTTCCTGTCTCCACGGCGATGCTGGAAGTGGGCGGAGCCTCAGGGGCAGAACTCGTAGTCTCCTCCCCTGTCGGCGGCTCCGTCTATCTGGTAGACGTTCTCCACGGCGGAGGCCCGCTGGTGCAGCTGCAGCTGCAGGGTGGAGGAGGTGGAGCTGAACTGGACCTGCTGCCACAGCTGCTGCTTCTGCTGGGGAGGCCTGGACCAGAACCAGAACCAGAACCAGTTGATGAAGCAGAACCCGCTGAGATTTAATAACCACTAAAGCTACAAGAATCACAACAAACTGCAGAGAAACTCAGCAAATAGAAGCTGGAATAATTCAGTGATATAATAAAAAGTGAAATCCAGGAAGTAACGGGAAATATCAAAAACAGAAAAATGTTCATCAGCAGTTTAACTTTTACCAGGACAAATAAAAGCAACAAAAGGCCAGTAATCCATGCTAATGGAAAACTGACTGGAAGGAAAAACTGTGGTAGGAAACACTGACACATTTTAAAGTTTATTACTCTGAAGGTAATTACTGACATAAATTAACCCATGAAGCACATTTAAATTGATAACTTTTACATTTCAGGAGAAACAAAAATAAAAGTTTCACTTTAAATCTTTTCAACACCTTCAGACCCAAATATAGAAATAAAATCAACATCTTTGAACCTCTTCTATGTTTTTCTGGCTGTTTTGTACAAAATATTTTATATTTTCCTAAAATAAACAGACAGTGGAAAATCAAAGGTCAAAAATGAATGACACTGCTTTTTATGGATTATTATTTTTAATGAGAGATAAAAGAAAACCTTGAGGTGGTCAGAGTTATTTATTTTATTTTATTGGTCAGATTTTTATGTTTTTTTCTCTGAGCTGAAATGAAGTAAATAATTTTAACTAGTTTACTCTTCTGTTCAGAATGAATCTAAATGTTTTTCTGTAACTAAAATGAATGAGTGAAACTCCTGCTGTGGTGATTCGGGTGATTTAGAGAGAAATGCTCTTTTAAACGTGCAGATGTGGGTCAGTGTGTGGCTGACTGAGAGGAACATTAAAGGTCGTTTCTTCTTCTGCAGCTTGTTGTCGCCCTGCGGTTAACGCTTTGTTTCCCCGGTGGTCTCGTGACGCTCGGCTCTCATCATAATGTTTGAACCGTGACATTTTAAACTGTTTGCATCAGCTGAACGCTGACAGGATGACATGAGTCAGAGACAAACGCTCAGGTTTCGCTTTCTTGTGAAAAAGGAAATCTGACTCAGAGCTTCACTTATTAAAGGGTCTCAATATTAATGCTGCAGAGTTTAGTTGTTTCTATCTACAAATATTCTGCGTATTAAAGGCTGAGCGGTGGAATCAGATCAAACTGGTTTATCAGATTAATCCAGGCAGTAAAGGGTTAATGGGTTAAACCGCCGGCAGAACCGCCTGATCGGAAACCATTAAAAGTCCGGACAGTTCCACCATCTTAGCACAGACCTCTTCGGATCATGAAGCAGCAGCTGATGAAGGCCATGTTGCATCATGGGAGTTAAACGGCTTGAAACCTGCGGTGAGGTTCGAGGCGTTTTGCCCGAGTTTCACTCTGAACACTGAGGCGAGCGATGATGATGATGATGCTCTGATGAAGATGCATCAACGTTTCCAGGAGAAGCCAACGAAGCCGAGTCATGAATGAATCAGCGGTTCATTTAACGGTGACCTTTAACCTCTTGGCGACAGAAACAGTTCGGTTTATAAAAATGAACAGAAGAATCAAAGACTCACAGTTTGAGCTGCTTCCATCTTCTGGCTGCAAACAGAAACATCAGAAACAATTTTAAAAGCACCAAAATGTTTGATTCAGTAATAAAAAAGAAAGTACAGCCTCTGACAGTTCACACTAATCTGGTTGGTTTCGGATTATAAAATTAATTACATGTAAGAATCAAAACACATCAGATGCAAAAACAGGAAAAGCTAAAAAGAATGACCCCAAACCCTGAACCAAGGAAATAATGAAAACTGAAACATTTTAACTGAAATAAATAAAAACAGTATTTAATGGAAAAAAACTAAGACTAACTGGAATAGTTATAAAACTAACTGTAACATTCAGAAATTATAGATATAATATCCTTTGTGTTTATGAATTTATTTATTAGCCTTTCAAAGGGTACGTTTTAGTGATATTTTAGTTTTTTAGCTGTCTGTAAATTATGGCTTCTATATTCCTCCTGGCGGCTTCGCTATGCTAGGCTAGGCTAGGCTACACTTGGCTACGCTAGGCTAGGCTTCGCTAGGCTATGCTAGGCCACAAAATGCCAGCAGCAGAAGTTGTTAGAAAACTTCGGAGTCAGCTGGTTGTTAAACAAAAACCAAACAAATTTATAGAAAATGGATTCTTCTGCTGAGCATTCATGACCCAATCCATGTTTACATAATCACAACACTTTCACCATTTTTTAATTCTGCACCTAAAAATCAACCAAAGTGTGAAAAAACTAAAACTACCACAATAACTAAACAATATTTAACTAATAAAACCTAGGAAACACTTTAAAAACTAACTGAAACCAACTGAATTAGACAAGCTAAAGCCTCACTTCTGACTCCAGGAACTCGGTTAGTTGTGAAAATTTGACCCGTTCCATAAACAAACGGTCTGTTTTCTAGTGCTGATTAAATAGGAAGTTCTGGGCGTTGATGTGGTTAACTGAGTTCTGCTTCAGCTGAAACCTGTGAAGTTTGAACCAAACTGTGTCAGCATTAGCATTTGAACCAAATTAGCAGCTAGCTCTGGTCGTTTCCTCTACATGTTCACTCTTTGCTCTTTATTCTGCTAAATCAGCCCCAGTAAACTCACCCATGATGAAGAGTCCTGCTGCAGTGAGCAGAACCACCAGCAAGAACAGAACCAGCACCAGAACCACAGTCAGCATGTTGCCCTCCTGCTGCTGCAGACAGAACCATGAAGCATCATCAGATCAGAACCAAACTCCAGCGGATCTCCTACTGCTTCTAGAACCATTTGCTCTCCAACAGCTGGACCAGCAGAACGGATCGGAACCAGAACTCTGAGCAGCATGCATGTAGAAGCAGCAGGACTGGAGATCTGAAGGAACTACTTCAATCAGCGTCTGGGGGTGGGGCCATGGACATCAGCAACCAATCAGAACGCTGAGAGCTCCATTCTAACCCTAAGTTAGCATAGAAATGGAGCGAAACAAAGAGTTTCTATAAATGATTAAGATGAATTTATGACCAACATTAAATATGAAAAACAACATGAATATAAGGAAAAAGTTTATATTCAATTTCCATTATAGCAGTGGTGGGAACTGCTAGCGAAAAAGCTAGCTGCGCTAACCCAAGCCCACTAGTTACAAATATTAGTTCAGTTATTGCTAAAGCGCTAGACATGCATAATATTTAGCTAAAGCTAAGCACATTCCTTTGCGCCGCCATTAGTGCATTAGCAGAAGTGTTTCCATCGCTGCATTACATCTTCAGGAAGCCAGGCTCTGCAGTGTCAGATGGTGTTTTCCAGCACTTCCATGTGAACTTTGACCCTTGGTCACTCAACTTCAACAAGTGCACATAGACAGTTCCACAACCGTTAGCTAACTGTCCACTAGCCAATATCATGCAGTCATGATGTAGATGATGCAAGATGTTTTCAGGAGGTTGAAAGCAGGAAGGAGTCGGGATAAATTATCTAAATTATGGGGTTTGTAGTTCCATCATAGCTTTAGTTTTCAGCCACAACAAACCTGGAGGCTAGCTAACACTAGCATCAGTTTGGTAGCGCAACGAGTCCAGAGCAGAATCCTCATCTGCAAGCTCTGAGCTTCAACACGACTGAGAGTTCATGAGCTTTTGCTCCCGCCTGATGATGATGCTGTGATTATAAAGCTGATCTGTTTGCTGAGATCAACAGGAACTGGACGAACATGGCGGTCCGTCTGATCTAGATGGTCGATGTGGTTCTGAACCGCATCTGATTCAGAAAGCCACAGCTCTTGTTTAAAACTGGAACACGTGATAAAATCTGCCACTGTGGTGACCCAGACCAATTATTTCACTCTAAACTCGTGTTTGTAAAGCAGCAGATCATTATGACCAGTGGTCTAGAGGCAGACACGAGTTTAACTGGAACCCATCAGCCACTGAGTGACCCTGACTGGCTTTTCTGGTTGTTGTCTCAGGATGACCTCATGGTGCTCACCTCCTGTGTGAAGCTGCTGCTGTTAGAACAGGAAGTCAGGAGGCTCTCTGTGGTCAGCTGATCTGCTGGAAGAGGAAGTGAAAGCAGATGAGTTTAGAACAGCAGAATCAGCAGCTTGGCAACAGAGGAGAGAGTCATGCTGAACCAGAAACATTACAGAACAACAGGGTCTGATGTTTCCTTCTCAGAACCAACTTCCTGTTTAACAAAACAAGATTTAATCTTTCACACTTTGATCAGACTGAGTCATCCTGGACCCTGCAGCCTCCATGCACAGATACCTGCAGTCTGAGCAGCAGCTGGTCCCTCTGAGGACGTCTGAGGTTCTGATGGAGCCCAGGTGGTCGGAGCTGGACACAAACACAGCATCACCATCAACATCATCGGCGAATGAATAGATCAATATGAGACACGATGTTCAAACATCTCAGAAAACTCTCCAAAATAATGTTAATAAAGCACAAAAGATCAAACCTAAATGATTCTCTGCCAGTCTCTCTGCTCTGGGTCGATACATCGATGAGTTTTAGGTTTCTGGACTTTAACCAACAAATATCTGAAGAACTAAAACTATTGATGGTGACCACAGTCAGTCCTCCAGACTGACCTGTCCTGCTGCATCTTTCAGTTCTTTCTCTGGTTCCACAAACCTGAATCCAGTCATGGCTCTTCAGCAGAACCTCTGCAGAACCTCAGGACATGTTGAGGACGTATTGGACCGACTGAATGAGCCGTGATGGAGCAGAGACTCAACTAAAACTGACAGGACAATCAAAGGGCGCAGCAAAGCTTAAATCTGATTGGTCAGTTTGCTTTTGTTTATTTGGCAGCTTGGCGCTTTTTCTGTGAGCTAAAAATGAATGACAGGAGTTTGAACCTCCCGTAGTTCTAAGCGCGGTTTGGATCCCGGTTTTTACAGTGTGCGGTTCTGGCGGGTCGTCGGTTTCTGAGCTTCTTTGATGTTTCCCGAACTGGAGAGCTGATGGGTCACCAGTTAGCTGACATCTGCTGCTCTTCCTGAGCGTCGCGCTAAGACTGCGAGTTAAACAACTTAATCTAGTCTTAATGTTCCCCACAAGAGTAAAAATTAAGCAAACATTGTTGCTTCACCTTCTCCTCCTTTGGACGTCTGACTCCACCTGAACCTGGGAATCAACATCCTCCTCTTTCCATGGATCTCACAGGTATATAGGCTTCGCTTCCATGTCTTTATTATTTAGCATCGTTTGTGTAAAAAAAAAACGAAAAAGGGTTTGCTGCTTTAGTGGTTTAGTTTTGTGCTGCTTTGGAGAGGTGGCTGTGCTCTTGCAGGTCAGGTGCAGTGATAGTCGGACATTTTTGTTCGACAACTGCTGGTGTCAGCCAGCTGGTGACCCGTCAGCTTTTAAGTTTACAAAACCACAAAGAAAAGCTAATAAACCGGCGACCCGCCAGAACCGCGCACTGTAAAAAACTCAGGCAGGATCTTATAACTATGGGAGGTTCAAACTCCACTCATCATTTTTAGCTCACAGAAAAAGCAAACTGACCAATCAGATTTAGGCTTTGGCGTGCCCTTTGACCCCCACAGACTCACACTGATGTGCGCTACATACAAGATGTTTTGGCACAAAATAACTTTTTCTTCTCTCTATAATTTTAATAGTAAAGAGGGTTGGATAATAATAATAATAAAAAACTTCTCTTTTCTTTTTTTCATTTTAAGGAAAATCTCAGCTGCTGCTGCAACAATCCAAACTCTCAGTGACTTTAGATTCACACAGAAAATCTCCAAAAGGGAATCAAACTTAAAACTCTGAACTAAGAACTTCTGATCACATAATTAACCATAGCTGCCATGGTAAATTATTACTGATAACTATTGTCAGTAGTCCCTAACATAAATATTATTAGATCGCATGTAATAATATATACATATATGTATTATTGTTATAAAGGCTGAGCTAAGAAAATTCATGTCTGTATCCCAGACCCTTCGTGTTACTCTGTACCCGTGAAGAAGCTCCCAGTCTCAAAAAGGTTGGTGACCCCTGGGCTACAGACTCCTCTTTGGGTTGTAAAGGATTAAGACCTGATATCAGTCTGTCATATGTGAGCCATAAATCATAACCATTCAGGTAAAATAAAGCACCAAAAATCAGCTGCTGTCACTGTTTGGGAAGAGGAGATGCTTTATACTTTCCTTCTTCACTGATAACATCTCAGAGTTAAACTAAACTTTAGTCTCAAAGCTTTATGAATTTTAAGAAATTAAAGTTTTCATTAACAGTCACCAATGTTACCCTGAGCCACAGAGCTGCCGCCTTAAGAAAAGGAAAATCTGAGTAATTTCTCACCTCTTTCAACTCTCAAGTCAAAATGATGTTTTTGATCATTGAATGGTCCGTTTATCTGGACTCTGCAGCCGTATCTTCCAGCATCTTCCTCTGTGAGGTTGAGGATGGTCAGAGAAACGTCTCCTTGATCCAGTTGTCCCAGTAGCTGATACCTGCTGGAAACACTGGTCACAACTTCATGTCCGTTTGTAGAGATGAGCTGATTGTTGCAGCCAGAACTTGGTATTTCTCCTTTTCCCCAGCAAACATGCACTGCTCCATGGTCTTTTATCTTATATTCACAAGGCAGAGTCACATTCTGACCCGTCTGACCAACAACGCTCCTGCCGTCACATCCTGACACTGAAAACAGAATATTAACAATCAGTTAAACGTCTCCATCTCTGGCTCATTTCACAGACAGAAACCAGTTTATTGTAATTAAGTGGTTTAATATGATTTTATGCTCATCATTGACTTCAATGAGTCATAAAGTCTGAAACTAAAGACCAACTGAAACTACAACATGTCAGCGATCAGCAGAGCTTCGTCTCTGCAGCTGATTTGATCTGAGAAAGTTTCTAACAAGAACCAGAACCTTCAGAGACAAGATGGAAATAATTAATTTAAAAGAACCAAAATCCTGCATGTAGAAACACACAGAACTGTAGCAACACAAACTGGATCAGAACAGGATGATTACCTGCGAGCAGCACGATCAGCAGCGCGACCTTCATGATGAACAAGCAGCACGTTTTGACTACCAGCTGCTGAAACTCTGCTGTCACCACAGCTGCTTCCCACGGGGCGTCGACAAGAACTAAACCTCAGAGTGGCCTGAGAGGAAGTAGAGAGGCTGAGGGACAGAGAGCAAGTTTTCAGAGCTTCCAGGAACTGGAGACACCAACCCAGACCTGCTGCTTCCTCTCATCTTTTAATAAACATCTAAACGACAGAAACAGCTTTAATCTGAAACAGCTTCATGTGTCATAGCGTCTCAAAGTGTCTCTGCAGCTAACAGTTCTAATATAAGCTTTTAATAAAATAATAAACATTATTTCCAACTTTACAACTCAACTTTAAATTATTCATGCAATATTTTCTAGGTTTAGTGGCTTCATTTAGTCTTTTTGTTCACCAGAATCAAGCTGTTGTTGTTATTATGTCACAATAAGTTTAGTTTCACATTAACTGAATCAACAGGATGTGCAGAAAAGCAGCATCTTTGTTTTATTAATGATCAAAAATAACAGCTTAATTCATTGAGTCAGATTAAATTAACAGCACATCACAGCTTAGACCTGCTGCTTCATGACGATGCCAGAGAGCCACCAGGTCTGGACCTCTGGACTCTCTGTTCTGATTCTGTATCTCAGCCTCAAACTGCATTTTACATCATTTTTCTCTTCAGAGGCGAGAGCAGAAACCATCTCTACAGAGAACACCTGCTATGAATACAGACAGAGACTACAGAGGTCTCAGTTCCCGCTGTGGTTACAACATGATGGTAATTATTAGACAAACAAAGCCGACAACAAGCTGGTGAAATAGAAATTAATATCTAAAAATAGATTATAAAGCTTAATTTGATAACATCTCCAGGTCTTGGCTGTCTCACCAAATGAATAGATTTCATCAATAAGAGTTTACATTGTAAACACCGTCTATTTGCCTTAGTGTCCACTGGGGGGCGCCACTCATACAAAGTAAAAGGACCAACATACAGCGTCAACGCTGCCCTTGATACAATCATAAACTAACTCCTGTTGACAGGACAATCTAGTCCTCATCAGTTCTTATTAATGATCAAATCTACCTAAATAAATTCACTGTATTTGTTGTTGATCTCCATTTAATTAATTGCTTTAAATAGAGAAATGACAGACTATTTTCAAAAGTAAATGGGCATTTTTACTTCCCTCAGTAGCTACTGTGCAATAATTGTTACTTGGACTGGAAACTCGGCTCTATGCGTCCAAACTGTTTCATAAAAAAATGAAAAAGTTGATCCTCCCCGTCGGGGAATCGAACCCCGGTCTCCCGCGTGACAGGCGGGGATACTCACCACTATACTAACGAGGAGTGACCTGAAATAGCATGGTGTCCGACCAGTTTTATCCACTGTGAGGAAATAAAGGTTTGGGGCAAATCAGTGTCATTTAGTTCAGGCTGGCTGCATGTGGGGTATTACCCGCCCACAGAATCAGCCGAGACTCTCTTGGCCTGGAAGCTGTTTGTTGTTTTTACCTTTTACTTTGGTTTTACTTCCGACTGTTTGTCATGTAAAGCTAAGCTTTTTTCCCTGATCGTAAAAATATGCAAAATTCAGCTTAAGAGTTGCGTGTGTGATTTTTACAAAATATACAAAACCTACGACCACAGTAGGGTTCAAGTTAAGTCTTAAGTTAAGTTACAAGCAGAGTCATGAATGAATGAATGAATCAGTTTAACGGCGACCTTTAATGTTTTGATGTCAGAAACGGTTCAGAGTTTCTAGAAACGAACAGAAGAGAATCAAAGACTCAGTTTGAGCTGCTTCTTGCTGCAAACAGAAACACCAGAAACATTTAAAAATATACAATAATTGATCCCAACTCTGATCCCAGAGCTGGTAGAATCATGTGCAGCAGTAAACGGCCTCAGTGGTTGTTTTCCTCTCTAGCTGCTGGACAGATCGGGTCACTTCTGACTCCAGAACCGTCTGGTAAACACAGGAGGTTCTGGTCCAATCACAGACTTCGAGGTGTTCAGGTCCTGTGGGGGAAAAACAAACCCAGATCACCATTCCTCCACCACCGTAATTCACCTTGTGCAGCAGGAGTAGGAAATTTAGTCTAGTAAAGCTGCGTTCAGACTGCAGGCGTATGAGAACCATGTCAGTCTTTTTCACAGCAGTCTGAACGGCTCAATTCTGATCTTATCAGACCAAGGAAAAATCTAATTTGTGCAACTACTATATGTGGAACTAAATCAGATAAGCATTGAATAGATTTCAAAGCATCTGCAGTCTGAACAGTTAGATGGCATTTTATCTCATTATTTTATCTCATAATTATGTCATAATTGCTGAGTAAAGAAAATGAACAGCCTTTGTCAGCGCGCCCAGGTTGCTCAGCAGGTGGTGGGACAGTTCTGATAAAACTGTAAGAGTGGAATCTCGCTGATCCGGTTTGCAGGGTCCAACAAACATGATAACTGGCTCTCATTTTCAGTAATTTCCCTTTTAAAGGTCCACACATTCACTGTTTGTCCTTGACTGATGCTAAATCAGCCACAGCAAACTCACCCTTACTGAGGAGTCCAACTGCAGCGACCAGAACCACCAGCAGCAGACCCAGAGACATCATGCTGCCCTCCTGCTGATGCTACAAACAGAGAGACATGAAGAACCATCAACTTCTTCAGGAAGTGATCGGCTCGATTCCTGTTCAGAAACGTCTGATTGGTACAAAAAACACGGCTGTTTTTAAACGTCTCTAAAATCAGCCCCGGTTTAAAACAGGGACAGGTTGGATGAAAACTGTCACTGTTTGATTATTTCTATCTAAACCGATTCTGGAAAAGCAGCAGATCATTATGACCACTGATCGGCAGTGAAACACACCAAGTCTGCTGTCTGTGTGTCACATCTGTTATTAACATCCAGGTTTTAGCTGCAGTTTTTCCTCAGTCACATCAACTCTCTACGTCACATCAGACATTAAGTAAAGCTGACTGGTTTGTCATGTTCCTACCTCAGCTGAGGTCAGGAGGCTCTCTGTGGTCAGCTGATCTGCTGGACGAGGAAATGAAAGCAGATCATTTTAGAACAGAACAAACTCTTAAATCAGGGGTTGTAAATACTTGTAGAAAGATGTGAATCCTATTTGCAAGGTCAAAAATTGCAGGCGACTGAACAGTGTGAGAGCGTTGATCATGTGAATTGTCTGAGCAATTTTATTGAGCTTTGTTTTATTAATGATCACTTGAGGTTCTAGGAAGAAGTACAATAGTAGAATGTGCATCAAGCTAGAACTGTTTCACCAGATTGTGGGTTTCAGAACATCATCCACTGTACAGCATCCTCTGCACATTTCTGTCAATGACGTTCTGTGTTTTGGAAGAGTCAGACCTGCAGAGATTGCGGCAGGCCTAGTGTAATTAATTGTTTTTAATAGAGTAATGACAGACTACTTTCAAAAGTAAATGGGCATATTTAATTCCCTCAGTAGCTAGGGCTGCAAAAATAGTTAAGCTTAACTCTCTAAACTCTTCCTATGCATTCTCTATGGTAGTTCTTAACACTATGGATGTAATGCACTGTTTGACCACAGGGGAGATTTTGGGGGCGCTGTTTCCACGTCTTCTCTGTGATTATAATAAGGAATAACTTTAAGGCTGTTTTGATTGGCCGGCTGTATCTAAGCGACTGTAGTAGCGTCAGGAAAATCCCCAAAACACTTTAATGGCCGATCGACTTTCCCTCACAACAGCATCCGAGGTAAACATCCTTCTCCAAATAACGTAAGTGATCATTTTCAGCAGAATGTGAAAGTTCTATAAATATATTGTTACGGTCCAAGGCCTTTCCTCTGGGTCTCTAGCATTCCTGTTTTGGATCTTCTAATTGGTGCTGATTGGAAGTGGAGGCAGCTGGCCAGTGTCTCCAGAATGACACCAGATCCAGTTTAAGATGCACCATTTTTTCTCCCTAAGCAGCTCATTCCTTTCTGTCTCCCTGCCTCCCTCTCCTCTCCAACCAGTTATGATTTTTTGTTAAATAAATCCCATTTTAAGTTATCCCATGCGTTGCTTCCCTTTGATTTGTTATGGTTCTAGAGCCAGACTATAACAGTGTATATACTGTATGTATATATATATATATATATATATATATATATATATATATATATATATATATATATATAGTTATGGTCTATATATATATATACAGTATATATATATGTGTGTGTGTGTGTGTATGTGTGTGTGTTTTTTTAAACTGCTTAAGATTTGGAACGAGTTAGCAAGTTCAGCTTATATTAAAATCCCATCGTAAACGAGGTAAGATGTTAAAAGTTTTTAAAAATCTATCAAGCTATAGCTAAAAAAACCTGTGTATTTTATTACTATTTAGTCTATTAGTTAATTTATTTAAAATCATAAGCGATTTTGTTTGAAAAGTCTTGCTTTTAAAGTACACTTCTACATCGGATGAATACAGAAGCTGTTTACTGACGGCCCATCACAATATCCTGAGCAAGTGTTTATTGTTTTATAATAATAAGGCATAAACTTCATTCACTGGCACAGGCATCACAGGGTGCAGGCTCCTGCCCCGTGATGTAGGACGAAGCTTCGAAGACGTTTCTTCGAAGCTTCGTCCTGTACCAGTACTTCCAGAGTTTCTTACTCTCAAAATTTCATTAAGCAAAACCACACCACCCTTACGACCAGAGCCTGTTTTGGGTCTCAGTGAGTATATTGTTTCAAGAATAAACCAGATAATCATCATTGATACATTTTTGTTTAATTATGCTTACCTACATTTTACAATTGACCTCCCAGGAGCCCCTGCAGCATCCTCAAGTTCCTCTGCATCACCTGCAGCTTCTGGTCAGCCAGAGGAGAAACACTCCACTGGTCCACCTTCATCATTCTCTGCAGCCTCAGCTGGACATCCTGCGTTTGGTGACCAGCCAAGACTTAACAAGTTTTGTTAGAGCTTTCTGTGTGTTTTATTTTGAAATGTTTATATATGTTATGAATTCATTGTTCAGTGGTCATTTATGCACCAGACATAGACCTGCAGCCCAGGGGCGGATCTAGACGGGGGCCAACGGCGTACCAAAGAAGTTAGACTAAATAAATGTGTTATGTTAATGCTCAGTGGTGAATTTTTTTTAACCTTCACAATTTTACTTTAACAATGAATTAAAAGTTACAGTGCAGCTGCTGTACAGGCTCACGCTTTCCATCTGCAGGGATCTGGATCTCTGGAGACACAAGTGGCTCTTTGGCTTAGAAATATTGCTCTGTTTTGTTTTGTTTGTTTATTTGTCTCATTCTTTTTTAAGTGTTGCCATAAAACAACACTGACTACCCTGGGCCTTGTGGTAAATTTGGTCTAGAACCAGCCTCCAAGCCTAACTCCTTATTTGTATAAATATTTTAGTAATACTCTGTAAAACGCCAGAATGTTCACAAACCTTTTATACTTTTGGCTGCCTGAGGATACATTTTGAATATTAAATCAGGTGTTGTGATCAGTCACTCAGTACTTGAGTAGTTGACCAAATGCTTTTTATACTTGCTTAATTAAACGTGTTTAAAGTTTCCTACGCTGGTTGGAGTTAAATTTTGGGGTACTCTTAACTGACCTCTATGAATGAACGTTTGCTCAATGGATCACTTTTTAAAACCAAAAACACTTCCATAAAATAATGTCTATCGCTGCAGCAGACGTCCCGACCCATGACAGCGGGGCGACGCGCCGTGGTGGGCGTCCCATGTTTTGATTTCTGAGAGGTGGCAACCCTGGGTCCACCTCCACATCTAAATCACTTAGAATGGTCAAACCTCAGTCAGGATATTAACAACATTGAATGATGGAAAACACAGTTTGTGATTTGCCACATTTATTTAGACTCAGAACAACTTTACTGGCCAAGATTTAGTGCTAAAATGAGGAAACAGACTTTGGTCTCAAACACTCGCAGTATGCAGACAAAGTGTTTAAATGTATAAGCTTTAGAGGAAATAAAATAAGGATAAAAGAATGATATGTACATGTACTATTTTCCGTCATTTTTTAAGCAAAAAAAAAAAAAAGTTTGATGTTACAGGATAAAACTTTTGTAGCAGAAGAGCTGAGTACTGGGGAAAGAAACTGCATGGTGTTGACCAGTTGTCTGTCCCAGCCAGGCCACGCAGTGATTGATGAATACATGACAGACTGAATAACAGAGATAGAAAACATGATCAGCAGCTTCTGTAGAAGGCTGAACGTCTCGAGTTGCTGTAAGAGTTTAGAACGAAGATAGAAATACATCAGGACTTACTGGAGAAAATTGGCCTCAAGAACGGTTGATCAAAACCCAAATCTCATTTTATAATAAAATAAACACAACGAGGGTAAGAAAAGAAAAACAAAGCAATCTTTAACATCTTTCTGTTCTTAAGATGAACGCTTCATGCTGACAGAGAAAACAACAGATGAAGACTTTGGTTTTATGGCACTCTGACGTTTTAAGTCCTGAAAGAGGAACATTGGAGAAGCTGCTTAAAGGTCGGGGTTCACAGTAATCTGATGATTGTTCATCTTCACGCGGAGCTGCTCTCCTCCTCATCCTCTGATTGGTCCAGCCTCCCTTCAGGCTCTGCTTCCCGGTTAGATCTCCAAACTCCTGCAGCCAACAGATGAGTTTTAAGAGTTCAACTTTAAACCATTTTGAACAATGTTGCTAAATATTTTGGATCCAGTTTGTTATTTTGCACAGACTGTAACCAGCAGCAAACAGCACAGCAGGGATGAAGACGATGAAGGCCAGTCTCAGAGTGCTTCCAATAAAGTTCTGCAGAGAGTTCACCGGCTCCTCCTGGACCGGAGACTGACCGGAGGAAGGAACAGGCAGGAGATCAGTAAAAACATTTTTTAAAAAAAAAAGAATTATGAACATTTTTTTTTGTAAAAAAACCCAAAACAAAACAAAAACAAATGAAAAACACACTTTAGACAAGAAAAGCCGTTTACTAACTTATTAAAACTAATGAATTGATAAACAATGATTTGAGTTTGTTCTTGGTGCAGAAGATGATGGTGTAAGCCCACCTGAACCTGAGCTACCATTGGCTCTGTTCCTGCACCCCCTGTGACATCACTTCCTCTTTGATTTGTGTTGAAGCCTGTCAATAAGTCCAGAATTGTTTAGAAATCATGCATGAACGTCTCAGTGTATGTTTTTGATGAGGGTATAACATAAACATTTTTAAAAACTATAAACAGTTGATTTAGCATAATACTGCCCCTTTAAGCAGCCGCCTGCTCTCAGATCAGATTGCACCTACTCGTTGTGGTGTCGGGTGTGTTGGACTTCTCCACATCTTGGCGGCCCGGACGTTCGGAGGTCACAGATCGAGCTGCAAGACGGCAGAAGGCAAAACGATTCAGGCCAGCAGCTGGAGACGCAACAGCCTACATCATCAGAATCAGAGGCGGAGGAGGAGCGGGCGTACGGCGGATGATGATGAGGTGGACGGTGGACGTTTGGTCGTTGAAGGGTCCGGGCAGCTGAACTCTGCAGTGATAGAAACCGGCATCTGAGAGCTGAGACCCAGAGATGGACAGAGCGGAGCTGGAGGGGGACACCGAGAACCTACAGAGGACAGAAGGACACCGCCTCACTCGCTAGCATGATGAGGAGAGGACAATCAAATAAACATTTTGGTCTCCTTAAAAAGTTTGAAACGTTCAGGCGCAATCAGAATTTTCCTGCTTCTGAGTGCACCTGTGTGACCATCAGTGGCGCACCTGTCTGACTGTCGGTAGGTCACCTGACCCCCGGCGCCGTTGATCAAGGTGTTGTGGCAGGTAAACAGTGACGGCTTCCCCCTGCCCCAGCACACCTCCACTCCGCTCTGCCTTGCCTCCTCCAACCGACATGGGAGCTTCACCACCTGCCCGGCCACACCCACCACCGTCTCCGTGGCAACAGCTGACACACATAGCACCACTGATGCAGAAACAGAGGGATGCTTCAGTAATTTTTCCCTTTTCTGTTCTTCTGAAGACTCATATTTGGGTTCCTGATGTCATTGTCCAATCCAGAACTGAAGGAGTTGATCCGTGTAGTTAGAAAACGTAGTTGGTTTGTAAACTAAACATTTAGCTGGACACTAAATGCCTTCGTTTAGTTTTCAAACAAAATATTTAGTTTTTTAATTAGACAGTTTGAAACAGAAATTTATAAATTAAACATGGTGGAACAATAGCTGAAAAATGAACACCTACTTTTTGCTCATTACAAAACAAACCCAAATTTAGGATTTTTCTAAAAAAAAAAAAAAGTATCTCAAATTTTGAACATTTTTATCTCAACACTCAGAAATGTTTGTTTTTCTAGAAAAATTCTGAGGTTAATTTTAACATTTTTGGGCTTTTTTTTGGTAAAATGTTGACTTTCTAAACTCGAATTTCTTAGTTTTTTCTAGAAAATGTCACAGATGAATCTTTAAGTTTCAGAGTTTTTTGGTGTAAATGTACTCCTGTTTTTTCTGCCGTCGTACAACATTCCTGCACATGTGTATTAAAGGAAAGAAATCATATTTTCAGGCTTAGCCTTCTGCATTTAGACAAGTTTTATTAAATTTGATTTGATGATAATTTATTTCAGACAGACATTTCACCAACAAAACATAATAATAATAATACTTTCATGTTTCTAAGTGTAAATACAAAACCTTACTATCAAATTTACATACTCAAATACATGTAAATGCACCACTTATTCAGTGAAAAGGAGTATGATGAAGTTTAACTTGTATAATAAAACCCCTTTTCCATTCATTAATTCATAGCATGAATAGTCTTCCTGTTTCCAGTATCCTTTCCAAAAAAACAAACAAAAAACCCCCAATAATAATAATAATGACAATAATAATATTTCCTGAACCAGATGAAAGTAATACATACACCCATATATACATAAGTATCTATGTACTGTATACATGCATATATTTATGCATATATACATAAATAATATATACCTATTTACACACACACACAAACCTGGACCCAGTTGCCCAAGTCATCCACAGTTCTGTAACTCCCAGCCAAATTCGTCATCCATGTTCATCCTTACACTTTTGAATAGTAACCATTTTGAGTCTTTAACCATTTTGAGTCTTTTCTTAAAATACCTCATGCTTGGATTTTGCTTCAGCTCTTTAGTGAGTTTATTCCAGATCTTCACTCCGATGACAGAAATGCAGATTCTTTTCATTGTTTGAACATTCAAAGTTCTGAAGTTGAGGTTTTCTCTATAGTCATGTCCCCCCACTCTATCAGTAAATAATGTTTGAATATTTTCTGGTAATAGTTTGTTTCTAACTTTATACATAAACTGTGCAGTTTGAAACTCTACCAAATCTGGGAGTTTCAGGAAATAAGACTCTATAAATAGATTGTTGGTATGACGATAAAAATCAACCTTGTGAACTATTCGAATGGCTCTTTTCCGTTAAATCCCGATTTAATCAAAGCGCCATTTAATGACCTCTACCCCCGATGGTCTCTCACCTGAAAGGAGCCAGACGGAGGTGAGCAGCAGCATGTTGCTGTGTGTCCTGCAGACGGACAGAGAGACGGAACAGATGACTAAACTTCCTCACTTCCCTTTTCCATCCAGCCGGGTATTTATAGAGCCAGACTGTTGTTACCAAACGGCCTGGAAGTTTAACTCCAACTGTCCAACATTCAGAGTGAAACATCATAAAACACGGCCTCCATTAACTGGTTTAAACTGGGGTGAGGGGCGGCCAGCAGGCGGCGCTGTGGGCTACTCTCCCTGATAAAAGAAACATGGAGTAAATTTCACTGTCAGACCCAATATTAAACCAAACCATCGTCCATCCTTTCCATCGGTGGGTCACATGACCAGACGGGTCTAATAATGTGTTATATTTTTACTGGTTTAAATCAATCAAGTCATATGTTTGGTTGACCTTATTCACAGACTTTATAGAATAGAAATAAAACCCGTTAAATATTTAAAGTATGATGTGAGGCACACTCAGTCTGAAGTGGAAACATCATGACATCATGGTGAGAAGTGCTTCTGGTTTACCAGGAGGATTAAATCATTTAATATCGAACTGAAATCCTGTTGGTTTGGTGGCTCAACAGAAGCTAAATCGATCCTGATCCAGCTCAGGTCGCCATCCACTCCCTTCCAGCTTTGACTTTGTGTTGGTTTATTTTATATCCTCAATATCTGGAGCATCATCATCTGGTCCAAACTTTAATGTTTCACTTATTTTATCCGTCTCTTTAAAATGTCCAAATCTCTCCATTGTCTTAACCAATCTTCACCATTTCCAAAGTAACTGATCAATGTATTTTCATTTTTATTTGGTGTTTTTATTATTATTATTATTATTATTATCATCAATAATCTGTTATATCTGCTTATTTGCACAATTTGGTCATTTTTGTAGGTAACGAATGTTTCTTAGCCTCCATTAGTCACTTTGTTACACCTGATTGTTGGTGAAATGTGTTTAATAAAATTTTTGTGGCTGATCGGTGTGTGAGTGTAAAACATCACTAGTAACAGATGGCTGGGAATGAATGTGATAGAAACCAAACAGTTTCCTCCAGGAGGGAATGAAATCTGCGCTGCTTCGCAGGATGCCGCTCAGACTGCAGCCAATCAGAAAACAGGCCTGCAGTTGGTGGACTTTCACAATAAAAGTCCAAATAACGTAGAACTTTTGTTTGCTTTGGTGTCTTTGAACCGTCTCTACCAGAACCACTGCTCTGCGTCTCTGGTCAGAAGATAAAACTAAAATTAACGTTAGTCATTTTAATGAATGTTTATCCAATTATGAAATGATAAGTTTTACAATTCATCAAATGCACTTATCAAAATCATCAATACTGAAATATATTGATCAATGTTCCAGTTATGAATGAAAAGCTGCTCTAACTAACTGGGTTTTACTCTAGATTTAAAAGGAACTCAGTGTTTCTGCAGTTTATTAGTTTTCTGAAAGTTCCAGATGTGTGGTGCATAGAAGCTGAATGCTGTTTCTCCATGTTTCGTTCTTCAGATGACCTGAGAGGCCTGGAAGGTTGATACAGCAGCAGATCTTTAATGCATCCGAAATGTTCTTCAGCTGATAGAAGGCCAACTTTGTAACCGTCTTTTTGTGACTCTGAAGGTTCAAACCCAGAGTTCATCCTGACCTCTAGTTTCCAGCTGGAACAACTGAAGCTGTGTGCTGACTTGAGGTCGTTCCTCTTTAATAACTTGTTTTTAGTTTCTGCTCAGCTGGAGAAAGTATTGGCACCCTTGCATCGATTTGGGCGGGTTCAGAGTCACCTGGTGACATTATAATGTGCATAAATTCATAAACAGATGGATGAGAGCCTGACTTCAATCTGATAGAAAACCTTTGGGTTGAATTAGTGATCAGACCTCCTCGTCCAACATCAGTGTCTGACCTCATAAGTGGTCAATAATTCCCATAAGCAATCCTAATGCTCTAGGAAAATCTTCCCAGAAGACCTGAAGTTGTCATAGATTTAAAGGTGGAGCCTCTTTGGCCACATTGAAGGCCGATCCTTCATCTCAAATGTTTCTCAGTTTGGTTCCTCTGGTAAGGCAGTGCAGCACCGCTGGATGAGTGTTATTCTATATGGGCAAGATCTTTGCTTTGTATCATTTTCAGGTTTTTTTTCCCAGTATGTTGTAATTAAATAAAAGTTAAAGTTCAGAAAGTATTGCCTCCTCTACTCCGTCAGTCAGTGAAAACATTTGGAAGGTCAAAGGTCAGTCATTTTTAGCTCCTGCTCTCGCCAACATGATTTTGTGCCACATTCCTGTTTAATGGCATTCCTACAGCTGGGAGGAAAACACTGCATGTATTTTTGTAGCATATTAAAGTGAGTTCATGTCGCGGTGGAGCTCCCATCATCTGCCCAATCCAGATTCAGCTCAACCTTTATTTATAACCTCCGTCTGAACAGCAGCAGAGAGGCAGACGTCTGTTTGTGGACTCAAAGCTCATCACGACACAGAAACAAACACTGCAGCTATTAGCTCACTTTGGTATTTACACAGAAGATTCAAAACCATCAAACAGCCGACAAAGCGGAGCGGATGGGAGTTCATGTCAGCAGATCACAACAAACATGGAGGAAGGGGGCAACAAGAGCCGAGACATTTCAAGAGTTTTATTAGACAGGAAGAGGAGAATCAGCTGAAAATTACAGAGTCATATTTCTTCTATTTTAGCTAGGAGTAAAAAAGCTCCCCGTCAGGAATTAGGTGCTAATAAACAATTTTATAAATGTGAAAATAAGTACATTTGTTTGTTTGAGGATCCTATGAAGGATCAGCCAGAAATTATGATATAAAATGACCAAAAAAATCAAAGCCAACATTTGACAATTATGTAAGTTTTGTTTGGAGCCATAACTCCAAACAAAACTTTTATTTTTTATTAAAAAATAAAAGTGTGATTTAACAGCTGGATTTGGAAGCTCCATGAATGATCAGGACTTCCTGAAACACGTTGCTCCAAATCTGATGGTACAAGAACCTGAACAGATTAAAAACTATAAGCATCTGTGTTGTTGAGCTCGTGTGGCTGTTTATTCAACGAGTTAGCACTAAAAGAAGTTTCAAATTGAAAATGTTGCTTATTTGGTTGATAAATGGTTTGATTAACGCTGGTGTGTTTAACTGATGACTTTTTATCCAGTTCCTGAACTAAAACCAAACCTCCACAAGGAGCTGCTGGTCTGTCCATGTTTGTTGTGATCATGTTAAACTGTCTGAAAGGATCCAGTGGATCCTGGGAAGTATTTATAACCTACGGAGCCTCCGACTAACTGTGTGCAGCTGTGATGATGACGAGGAAATGAGGACCAGGTGTGCAGGAAGGAGCAGAAACCAGCAAGCTGAATATTCAGAAATAAGAAATAAATTTATAAATTCTGTTCATGTGTCGGTTTTAACTCTGCAGAGTAGCTAATTTAGCTCAGACCTTCAGAGGTCTGAAGAGATTTTATTCCACAGACAGCGAAGATAAAACACACTGCAACATTTTTAACTGAATTGAAATTCAATTATTGTATTAAATTGTAGCTGCATTTTTTTTCTGTGTGATGGTTTTCCAGTTGTAGATCTATAAAATATTACGTCGCTGAACTCGCTCAGAAAATCACTTTTTACTAGATAATCAGGCTTGTTCTCATTCTTTGATCATTTTTAAATTTATGTTTTTATGTGTTTTTTTCTTACGGATGTGACTTGTTTTTATTTTTATCGTAAATATTTACTCTGAATTATTCTACTTTTAGCTATACTTTGAAATCTGTCATAAATTATAGGTCATGCATGTTATGTGTGTTAATTGTAATTTTTTTTCATATTTACGTGATTTATTCATGTTGATTAATATGCACTGCCCCCTTTACGAAACAAATCAGAATTCTAATATTTCAAATGAGTCCTTAGAGTCAAAGGTGAAATACCAGTCAGAAGGAGGTCAAAGTTCAGCTGCTGGGAAACATTTAGTGTAACATCACTGGGCGTGTATGCATATATTTTGATCGTGAAACAATAATTTCCTGTCTTAACAGAACCGTTGTAGTAAAAGCAGCAGAACCGGCAGCGGATCTGAATGTAAATATTTATATCTGAGTTATGCAGAACCTGAAATGCTCAGTTTGTGCTTCATGAAGCAGCGTCTCCTGACTGACTGAATACTAAACTGCAATCAGCTTCAATTTGAGCGGCAGAACATCGTGTCGCCGCTGCTGCATCAACAACAGGAACACAGCGCCTGCTGGGAGGAGGAGGAGGATGAAGGTCAGGGACTCGTTAACCTGGCCACGGATACGAGGCCAACCTGCAGCCGGCTGATGTCAGGTTATTGGTGGTTGCCATGGCGACCTCAGGCAGCAGCTTGTGTTTAAATGTTTATTTCTTCCAGCATCTTAAAGACAGAAAAACAGCTCTGAGTTTCCAGAATGAGCTGCAGAGAAACTCAGGCTGAAAACTTTGGATCAAGCAACAAAACATCCCACATGGAGGAGAAAACATTCTTTATTTTTAATTTTTTTAATTTTTTTTTTACCAAAAAAAGCTAAAGATTCTCCCCTTGTTTACTCAAATAAACACCATTTAGACCTGCAGAGGTCAGAACCCACCAGAGGCCCATTTAATCTGAGATGTTCTGGTTCTGGTCTCAGAGATTCTGTAGAGCAGCGTTTGTCAAAGTGGGAGGGCCGCCAGAAAGTTGGAGAGAAGAGAAAAAACATGCAAAAAAAAAAAAAACCCAAACATGGAACCCCGTAAATGTGTTAATTTTGTCATCATAAATTTTATTTTCTGTCTTTGTCATATTTTCCCTTGCCAGTTTTTTGTGTGTCGAAATAAGGAAAAAAAAAATCTACAAGAAAAAGTAACTTCTGACATTTCACCAAGCCGTTCATTCATCCAGCCACTGGGGGCGCTGTCATTAAACTGCCGGCTGTGAAAACTTGATATGGACGTACAAAACTCGACATTGATTTACTTGACATTCAGGTTGTTTGCATCGTTTTGTCGAGGGTTGGTAATTTTACCGCTATGATCTGTTTTCAGGTCCAGTTTTGTTCATGTTACCAGTTTTGCGTTAATTTAACTGCATTGGATTATCTAAAACTGGGATTGTTTGTGTTATTGGTAAAATGTTGACTGTATGTAATTAAATGATGTCCATTTATTAATGTGTTTATTTCTACAACATTTAAATCAAGTTTATTGTTTTGCCTGTTCATTCACAACAGGCTCTTATAACAAATCTAAAGCCTGTAAACCACAGAACGTCAGTCAAACGTGTGTGGATGGAAATTAAATGTAAAAAGAGCAACAAATGTACAAAAATAATGGCATTGCTTTAGCTGGGGGGGGGTGGTTGTGGTGAAACCCTTTGATTAGACCAAAGCAGATTCAGGGTTCTGACCCAGTAGACCTACAGAGGAAAGTGGTTCTATAAAGTTCTGATTCTGAAGCCTGAATATTAATACACATCAGAAAACATTAATTTGTTCTAACTTTCCAACTGACTCATCTCTCTGACGTAATGTTTTGTATCCTAAAGTGATGAAGAATCGTCCTTCAGCTCAAACTGGAGAGGATTGATGGATTTAAAAAGCTCTTATTGTGACTGATGTTTCCACACTCCTGCATCAATACATATTCCTCAAAAATACAAAGTCTTTCTGCCTGGACACACTGGTGCTATAAAGCTCCAACAAACACATCTCTGCATGCAGATGGGAAACACTCGTCCAAACTAAACGGGACCAATTACTGAGATTAAACCAATTAAACCGGGTCTGTGTTGAATCAAAGCTGCTAAGTTTCTGGTTGAGGATGAGATCAGAGATGATGGGAGCGACGTCTCAAGTGTCATCAGCGACTCATTCTCACATTAGCGGCTTAATTAGCCGCATGCAGGGCAGCTGCAGGCCTTTTAGCAGCAGCAGCTCATGGAGCCTCTCAGCCTTAATGATGGCCGCCGCCACCGCCTGCTCACATTAGCATAAAGCAATCTGTGGCTAGCTGGAGGCTAATGCACGCTGGAGTGGATGAGGCATGGAAGAACACGTCACACCTGATGTTCCTATAGCAACAGATGCAGAAGATGCACACAGTCAAGTCCAAAATACATCACTGAAAGCAGAGTTTGGATCATGAGTCAAACTGATGGCGCAGGGGCCCAATCTGGCCCACCGCAGCTTCTCATGTGACCCTTTAGTGATACTCACAAATAGCTGTACGCTTAAATATTATTTTTACCAAGCAAATCCAGGTAGTTTTTGTCCATTTTACAAGAATCATTGCCTGCCACAATAGCAAGTTTTAGTGGATGATAAATTATCCCAATGATTATTGCAATAAACTATGATATTGTTGAGACCATTTTCAAGTAATATACATATAATGGTATAATAGTGTAAGTTCACGCTGTTTAATAATAAACTTTAATCTTGTAAAGATCACTTCACACTGGAACTGAAAGATATTTGAGATATCCAAAATAAAATACGACATCCAAAAACATAAAAATAAAACCGGAAATAAAAGTTAAAAATCACAAACACAATCAAAATGAAAGGGATTCTGCAAACAAAATTACCCTTCAAAAAATATGAATCATCAAAATGGAAATTATTGAACTCATTTTAATTTATTGTCTGATTAATTGGTTAATTGATTGGACTGACTGTTGGAATTTCTGAAATGTTTTCCTCTCTGCAGAACGATGAACTAAAATTCAGAAAAATTATTTAAAAACTACTTTATTTTCCTTCCATTTCAAAATGATTCACTACTTCATAAAAAGAGAAAGCAAATACAACTTAACAAAAAATGAAATAAAAAAAGTGATTCATTTCAAACTTCAGATGCATTTCAGTCAAACAACAATGTTAACAGATAAAAACAATCTAAATCTCTTTCTGCATTTAAAAGACATTTGAAAATCATGATCAAATGATGTGGCATTAAATGAACTGATATTTTGTCATATATTTAAAATATGGTCTTATAGTCTTCTGAGATTAATCCCTAATATTCTCTTTATGTAGCTAAATAAGAAACTTAATTAGAGGGTAAATTTAAATACAGTAAGTTTGTGCTTCTTTCTGCTCCTTTTCTTTCAGGATTTATTTTAATTGTTACACGAACTGTTCATATTTATTAATGAATAAATTAAAAAATAAAGCGAAAGAAAATGGAAAACTGTGACATTAAAACTCAATAAAGTACATAAAAATGTTAAAATATGAGTAACTGTCCATAATACTCATAAACATGAGCTGCTGGTCCCTCAGCTCATATTTTTATATTCCTCATGGAAGCGATGAAGGCACCTTGAAGCGACGGCTCAGGGTTGACTTGATGTGAAGATGTTCCTCCATTGTTAGCTTCCCTTGTGTGATGTTGGGGCTGCTCAGTATTCATGTTTTCACCTCCTTCCTTAATGCGAGCACTCAGGGCGGCCGGCTGTTTACGGAGCGGAGAGGACATCAAATACCTGGATCCTTTCAGAGGAGCTGTGGATTAAAGACAGCAGCTGCTTCAGATGTTCGCTCTGATCTGCGCTCGGCCCCAAAGAGCCGAGATGGAAACATGCCAGCCAGCGCTCATAAAGTAAAGTGCTTTACGAATGGAGGCTGCCGCATTATACTGATCGCTGCTGATGTTTTACACGCTGTTTACAAAATATTAAACCTCACTTTTATTTTGCTGAATTTAATGTACAGCTGTGGAAACGTTGAAGCACAGTGAATGATTTCAATTTTCATAAACCAATCAGTTGCATAATCCAGGGGATGAATCGTGTTAAAGATCTACTACAGAAGAAAGAGGCAAGGCGATACCTGTATCAGATTTATTTGGGACCAATTCTGAAATGAACATCAATTATTAATCTTAAGAAAAACCCATCAATGCAATCAATTATATAGCTATTATTTAATTAAGCTAGACACATACAGATAAAAGTATACTAAGACTGATTCTACTCTGACTACAGACTGAAGTGATAATTTATATATGATAGAGGAATGAACATTTTAAATATTGTTAAACTCTCACACGTCTAGATAAAGTAAATTTCTATCTTAATTTGACCAGGTCTCTATTTTAACCTGATGAGGGAAAGTGTAAAGGCTGGAAGTATTTCAACATCTTTCATCCACCTTATTTAGCTCCAAGCAATATTTAGCTTGGATGCCAATGCCAATTTATTTATAAAGCACCTTAAAACATCTATTAATTGCTTCAAAGTGTAGTACAGTATTCTAAGAACCACAGATGATGTAAGGATTTGTTTTTTTCTGTGTATTCATTTAAATTTCTGCGTCTTGAGTCTCTGTGTTGTCCTGTCTACCCCGTGATTGTTCCCAGCTGTGTCTCGTTTCCCTGATTACCCTCTGTGTATTTAATCCCACCTGTGTTCCTTGTCTAGTTGTCTTGTCAACCTGTCTGGTTTTACGTCTGTTCTGCCGTCAGTTGTTTGTTTATACCAGTTGCTACCAATATTTGAGATCTTAGTCTTCCTCTCTTTCTGTGCTGCCTGGACGTTGGATTTTTGTATATTTTACCATTAAATCATCATTCTCACTCAACAACCTGGGTTCATCGCATCTTCCCCACCACCTCATACTGCAAATTATGACAGATAAGAAAGAATAACATAAGAATAAAACACAATAAATGAAATATTTAGCTTGCTAACTAAGTATTTTGTGTGTAATCTAAATATTTAGCTTCAAACTAAATATTGAGCTCAGATCTAAAGATTTAGTTTGGAGCTAAACATTTCTTTTGTAAATAAAATAGCGCTGGATAAATAAAAAAAACAACAAAATAAATAATTAGCTCTGTATTAAAAATATTTAGTTTTGAGCTAAATTTTTAATTTAATATTAATATTTGCTAATGAAATATTAAGAAATTGTGACATAAATAAATGAATAACATGGTTAAAATATCATGTTAAATGAACCTCCATTTTTTTTCTCTAGGATGCTAAACAATACAATTTTTAACTGTGTAACTACAAATGGCACCCTATAAGTGCACTAAGATATTTAGTGACTCATATTAAAGGTGAAACAGACAACCCAGGTTTAATGTATAATCCATGAAAACATAGCATTTTACAAGGTATCTGTAAGCTTTGTAGAACCACTCTTGACAAACATTCAATCCAAAGTATTTATAAACATAACAGTTGCAAATGTTATGAATCATAGTTTGATGATTCTGAGATACCACCTGCTTGGAATAAATATGTCATTACAGGCATTTGGAAAGGATCTGGAGAAAAATGAAGTTTAAAGTTCAGGTCTGGGGTGTTCTGGTTGCTTCAAGGTTAAACATGTTTTGGAAGAAATATGTCTCAGATTAATGATACTTCAAAAATTAAATGAAACAAAAACATACAAAAAAACGATCATTTGCAAATTGGATAAACATCATATTGGAAAAAAGTAAGAGTCAAAAACAAACAAACAAAAATCAAAGAGCATTCACAAGAATTCAAATGTTAGGTTAGTCACCAGATAAAAAAGTAGAAGTTTTGTTTTTATTAGAGGATTTGACATGCTGTCCTCACAAAGTTCATTCCTGCCTTGTGTCCCCTGGAGACAGAAAAACAAGAATAAACACACACACACACACACACTCACAGGGTCAGGTTATAAATAATCGATATGGAAAGAATAAATCTATCGAGCTGTACATCTGCAGGAGTTAAGCTGAGCTGCAGTAGGTGGACCAGCCTCCTCTGTTGTGGGATATTTATTTTCTGCTCTGCTGTTTAAACTCCCACTGAGGTTCTTCAAGAAACTTCTGTTTGCATCAGTTCAGACCAGGCTCTCTGAAAAACTGCTGAAAAGTGTCTGTTCTAAAGGTGTTGATCAGTTAAAGGTAAATGAACATGGTACACTTTCTGTTTCCAACTTGACTTTTATAATCAAAAGAACAGGAAGGGAAGAGTCAGAATTCATGATGGATGGCAACATTGAGGCTTTAATATTTTATTCATCGGTGAAATCTTGATTGATTGACTGATTGATTGATTGGATTGCTACAGGAAAGTTGAGTTTTGCATAAGTACAAAAGTTGGAAATTTACATTATTTTAGTAATCGATTACTCTATCAAATATTCTGATAATTATCTTAATAATTGGATAAAAAATTGGAAAATTCTGCAGATTTTCATCTGACTGCCTAAGACTTTTAATACTTCTGCTGGTTTCAATACTAATTCCTGCATATTTACACTGCCATGAATTGTTACTGTTGATTAATGTGCACTGTCCTAATAAACTTTATGAGATTAATCTAAAAAGAAATAATACAAATATTTGATATGCAACTAATAGGAAAAACAGAAAGTGAAGGGAAATTGGATGTTATGTTGATACTGTATTTTTAAACAACAAAGTCTGTCTAAATTAAAGGTAATTATAATTTTTACCTCTAGGAATTAATATTGGGAGTCTAAAATTGTGTTATTTGCATAAATCAACCCTCAAGGACATGTCTTAATATATTTCTGGCTGTAATTGCTGCATTTTAAAATGAGCATAAGAATATTTAAATTGTGAAGATCTGAATATTAAATTGTTAAATTTGATCACAGAAATATAACAGACTTTATTACCTCAGATTATAGCAACATTAACATAAAATCTGAGCATAAATGACAGTGAAGTTGAAATGTTTCATTTATTAATATAACTGATCATCTGTCCCTTCATGTAGCTTTTCAATCTCTTTTAAAGATAATAAATTTAACCAGGTCGAACATATTCTGACTTGATTAAAATGTAGCTTAGGCTCATGAAGCTAAGAGGCCGTTTTAATACAGGACATGAAAATCACTTTTCATTATGTAAATACATAAACTAGCACAAACATGTGGAGAATCCCAGGATTATTAAGGGAATTATTAACGCACGCAAGAAGAAATCTAACTTATATAATAAATCTCCAACAACGAGAACAAATATGCAGAACTTAGATTTAAAGTATACAAAATTAAACTAATAAGTTATTAGTTTTTATTAAAAAAAAAAAAAAAAAAAAAAAAAAATATATATATATATATATATATATATATGTTCTCACAACGTAATGTAGCTGTAGAAACATTTTTAAAGAAATGTTGAAACTGATTTACAACATGAGAGGAATTATATATATATATAAATTATATAATGAAAATGAAAACCAAAAGATCAGAAATAAAATTAGGAACATTATTAGATTTAGCCCCTCATGGTTCTCTCTTTGGTCCTAATTTATTTAAATGTACATTTATAGCAACTATTAGGTTTCCTTTGACCACATTTTAAAACAGTTAAAATAAACAGCTTAAAGCAATGAACTTCAGCAAGCTAAAATAAAACTTACATTTATAATTAGTAACTGTAAAATCAACAAGCAACTAAACATTATACTCACAGTAAAATCACAACTACAAGGTTAAAAAAAAGAACAATTAAAACTATTAACCACCAAATAATCCACTGTACAGCCTTTTACATATTTGGAAATGTGTAAGATTTCAGAAGCACAGACTGTATAAAATTTATATTTCAGGAAAATCAGTATGACTTTAGAAATCCAGGAACGTTCAAAGTTAAATTTAACAACATAAGCAGGAGTGAATTAGTATGAACAATTTAAATGTTTCTCTTTCTTTGTGTACAAGGTACAAAGATTCTTGATAACTTTGTGGCTCTCTTCATAAACCAAAGGACTTTTTGCTGCAGAAAAAAGTAAATCCATCTGAAGAAATGTGAATAAAAAAAATAAAAAGAAGAAAAGAAAAGCACCAACAGTTGTACTTGGAGCATAAAAGCTGTTCTTGGCAGTTTTCCATTGTGAAATCTAAAGGCCTGCTGTCGCGTCTCCCAGGGAGTTTCACACAACGAGGAAGTCAGTTTAATGTTTGGTTATATTTTCATATTTTATCCAGTTGAATATGGACATGAAAACAGATAGAAAAACATTTTGAAAACAGATATTTAGTTTTAAGATGGGTGGATTAAATGTGCTGAGTCTGATTTTAAATCAACATTTGTGTTCAAACTAACAAGAAAAAAAGCAATGTTACATAAATACAGCATGACGGTTTTATTGTAACTGTTTGTGTTTTCACAAAGAAAAACATAAACTAAACAGAACATGAAATATTACAAAAACTTTATATTAAACAAATTGTGCTTGAGTTCACATTCCTCATTATGCTTTTTTTTCATCTTGTTGCTTTTATTTTCAGTTTTTCAAGACAGAAGCATGAAGCACAACACATTACAAAACAAAACAAAGTTTATTTTATGTTTCTGATTTATTCAGGAAAGCCTCAGGCTGTAGACAAACTATGGATGCAACATGAATGGGAATAATTTTTCTACTGTTTCTCCAGAAGAGAGATTTGTTTTTTATCCTATTCCATCAAATTAATGTTTTTCAGACAATCAAAAGTAAAAATATTTGTAAAAATTATCAAATAAATTATCAAGCCAACTCACATGCAACTTTACACAATTTGTTTGAAAAGGAACAAATTCCTCTCATAATTTCTTCGGAAACAGGAGCTGCAGATTACACAGAATATGGTGCAATAGTGTGAAAGTTTTTACACCCTTAAAAGCACAGATAAATATTTCAGATCAAACAGATGTTATTATATCAGATAAAGAGGACTTAAGAAAATAAAAACAGCAGATTTCTAATATATTTTGTTTATTTAATTGTTTTTATTAAAGGTAAAAAAAAAACAACAACCCCTAAACCTGTCTTTGGGAAATAGTAATCACCCCCTATAATTTTTATTATTATTTTAATCTGCCCAAATGGAACTAAAAACAAAAAAATTACCTTTAATCTAAGGCCATTTAAATTATATTGGCAAAGTTTAAAGTGAATAAAAGCGATCTGGATAAAGCCAGCAGAGGCTCTGAGTGCTCTGACATGTTCCACAGATAGAAATAGAGTAAATAGATGCTGCGATAAAGCTCTCAAATGCTTCAGGAAGGATAGAAATAATCCTCAAGGCCGTAAGCCGAGTGTGTGTGTCTGTGCGAGCGCACATGTGTGTGTGTTTAGGTAAGCCACGTGTGTGGGCGTGTGTGTGTGTGTGTGTGGGGGGGGGGGGGGTATGAGAGGGTGTGTATTTGTTTTTAATGCCTATTTAGGACTTTTCCTGAAGTCCATTGGTTTTATGGGGACCAAAGTAGATTCTTCAGCAGGAGATCCACATTTCTAGGATTAAAGATGTTTAAAGGAGGAGTATTATGTAAAGTTTTGCTTTTTTGTTTTAATATTATTACCTCATCTAAAACATTCCTGGAGTGTTTGTTTGATTCTCTTGTGCATGTTTTAGAATTTCTTTAATCTCCATGCCAACTATTCTGGTGTCTAAACGCTTGCTCTCACAAAGCTCCACCTCTTTCCACAAAGCTCCGCCCCCAGATCCCCATGCAGCTCCTTCACACTAGTGGCAGCAGCAATTGGAAACACCTGGTGGAACTGCACATCTTCTGAGCTCCAGAATGGTTGAAAACAACATCATGGAGGAGTTTCGTTGAGATGGGCTCCTGAAAGCAGAGTTTCAGAAAGACCAGGAGGTTCTTAAAGAGACAGGGAGCCAATTTCAAGGAGTTAAATTACGAAATCAAATTTCTTTTAAGTCATGTTTGGTATATGTAGCATTGTCACTACACATTGTGTAGTGACACTATGTGCCACTACAGGAACATAATGTAAATGACACTATGTGCCTGGAAAAAACATAATACCAGCCCTTTAAGGTTTAATCCACATTACCACAATTCACTGCACTGTAAATATACAGGAGTTGGCACAACAGCTAAATTTCATCCTTTGTCTCAAGACAAGTAAGCAGAAAAATCAAAACAGCCTCACTATATAATTCACAGGACAAAACCCAGTACACATATTCTATTAAAAGAGTTACATAAAATACAACATTTACACATGAAGCAACTAACCAACAAACAGAAAACATAAAATCAGCTATAAGACGTAGAAGATGTTACAAATGGGTACACAACTGGTTTGCTGGAGTTGCTTTTTAAAAATTGTGTAGCTTTCACTGTCTTTGTTGAGATTGTGACAAACCAGCACAAAATATTACATAACAGTGAGTTGGAAGGAAAATAATTCTTGTTTTAGGAGGTTTTACCATAGCAATCCAAAAGCTGTTAATAAAAAAGCTGAACATGTATGCAGCCAGACTTTAAATAATATTCTTCCTCTCCATTTTGATGGTCTGTTATAAAATCTTGGACATGTTTTTAAGGCAGAAACTGAGCTGAAGGATTCAGATTGATGGTTTTAAACTCCAGAGCAGCCTTCTCCCCCTCCTCCTCCACCTGCTGCTGAACCTCACCATCCTCATCTTCATCACTAAATCTGCTGCTCTGAATCATCCAGTTACGCAACACCTCAATCTGCTCCACCATCAGAGGGAAAACTCTCTTCTTCTGATCATCCTGAGGCCCCGGCTCCCTGCAGCGGTAAGAACCTCCAGGTATCAGGTTAAGGTCCGGATCTGACCTGAATTCAGTCGTTATGACATCAGTCCTGCAGCTGAGCAGCATGGCGTCCTCCTCCATCCATCATGGTGAAACTCCCACCAGCTGCTGAAAGCCGCCGGTCCAGCCGGAGCGGAGGAGGACAATCAACTAAAACTTCTCCCAAACTCTGAAGTCCTGCATTTCCCTATTTAGAATCATGCAGAGCTGGTCCATCAGGGTCAGAACAACGGAGAGCCTGACGCCGCTTGTTTCCAAGCTGTCGCACGCCTGAGCGGCCAGCGCTGAAAGCTGCAATCCCAGGAATGTGGGGCTGAAATTTAAAGGGGCGTGCTGCTCTTTTTAGACCGGAGAGGAATAATTCAAGATCAGAGAGCTGCAGGCCGCTCTCAGCACTGGTGTCCCGATCAGCAGATCAATCCCAACAAAGAAACACTGCTGCAGACCAGATCCAGAATTATGATTTTTAGCTGAAATCCAACTTTTTTACCTGCACGGTTCTACTAATTAAACCCAACCGCAACCAGACTTCTGTGTGATCCCCGAAGCGACACGCATGCGCAGAAAAAGAAAGTAGACGACGTCCAGCAGCGCTCTGTTTACAGCAGTAATAATGGCCGCCGCTGTCTACGGATGGACTTTAAGTAGACAGTATCATGTAAAATTGACTTTTTTAGCTTTGCACCATGTTATAATGTTTTCCATCATCAAAAGAAAAACCCTGGAGTGTTGCTTTGATCCTATCATGTTTGATAAATCCTTTAATCTCCATTGCAACCATTCAGCTGCAAACAGCAATTTTATACCAACTGAAGGAAATATAGCTGCTTGATGATGCTGTAACTAGGCTCTTTGTGGCTGGAAAACACATAGCACTGCCCCTCTGAAAGGTTCTTCTGAACTGACAGAATGGTCACCAGATCCAAACAAGTTCCAGTTTAATAGTGCAGAACATTTCAGCAACAACTCTAAATTACCTTTAGTTTTAGGGGGTTTAGTCTAGATTTGAAGACACTCAGTGTTTTTGGCTGTTTTGCAGTTTTCTGGAAGTTTATCTGGCTTTTTCTGCTGCAGAATTATGACACATTTCTCACATCAATGACGTAAAAGTCACCTGGATGAGACTTTTTAACGTCTGTCAAAGCAGCCAGGATGTTGATGCCTAATGAACAGTGATGGTTTGGATCTGCAGTGTGTATTTCTACACCTGATGTGAAATCATATCCTAGAGTTGAAACTTTGTTTGTTTATCGGCAGGAAACTCGACTAGATTGCATCAAGAGCGCCGCAGCGTTTTCGATTTATATTTGAAGAAGCTCGCTGAGACAAAGCCAGATGGCCGGAGTTTAGACATGGATAGTTTTATTAGACAGGTCAATAGTTTGAACCGGATCAGAATGAATCGTTTGGAGCGTCAGGTCTTGCTTTTAAAAGACTAAAGTGACAGAAAGTCATGCTTTGTCAATTCTAACTTCACCAGCACTGAAGGGTGTGTGAATCTGACATCCTGTGTGTTGATGGCAGTCTGCTACCTGATGACTCCTCTCCTCGTTGTCTGACTGAACTTTCTCAGCTGACGTGTTTCTTTTTTCTTTCTGCTTCCCAGAGCGTCTGAAGTTCATCCCTCATTTCCTGCTGGAGGAAAACAAACCAATCTGTTCTTCATGACAGCGCTGATGATAGATCAATGATCCCTACAGGACAAACACCATGTTCTCACACACAGTCTCTGAAAAAAGAAAGTACACCATGCTGCAACGCTTAGGGTCTTAAAACTAACGAAATCCAACTGAAGTCATTATTTAATCTGCATTAGTCAAACTCTAGGCCGTCTGCCTAAAAAGTCCAGTTCGCTTTGTTTGTTTCGCTAACCGACCTCTGACCTCTGGTCCTCCAAACCTCGGTCTGGGTTCGGTTGAAGTGAGCTCTGGTTTGGTCTGAATGCATATGTGAACGCCAAGCGGACTGGAGACCGCTCCAAAAGCAGGAAGTGGACGACAGCACAGGGCATTCTGGGTAAATACAATCATAGCTAACGTGCTAGCCTAGCGCTAGCTATAGAAATGGCTCATGGTTTTATAGCCAAAGTCTAAAGAGAAATCCTAGAACCGCTAAAATCTGACGCCTCCATCTTAGTTTCCAAAATGGTGAAGAAGGAAGTCACGCTCGGTGTCTTCAGAGGTTTTTGTGTCGTTTCCTTCAGTGGTTCTCGGTGCAGCGACCCCACAGATGAGGAGGGGAACAGGTTGCTCAGAGGGTTTGGTTGGTTTGACTCAGAGCAGAGAGAAAGAGAACCACAGCAGCCAGAGTTGGAACAGATGATGAAGCTTTGGACCCAATAGAACTGGGTCGACCAGACCATTAGGAGGAAAAACGCCATTAAATCCAGTTTAAACGCATTGTTTAAAAAAATAACAACAGTGTGGAATCTTGAGTAGTTTTGTACTCTGGAGCTTTTAGATAAACTATTTTATAGATTTGGAAAGACTGATATTTTCTATGAAAATAACATGAATGTGTTTTCATATTTTGTTGCACATGTTACTGATGATGTTTCATTCGGCTGTTGTGATGTGGTAGAGATGCAGAGATTCATCCCAGATTCAGCACTTTGAGTCAGCATCACTTCCTGGCCGGCAGCAGGAATAGGAACTGACTGATGGTTCCTGTGGGACACTGAAACCCGGATCAGAGCCAAGGCAGGAGAGGGCCACCTTCACAATCCAACACACACACACGCGCACAGAGAGATGCAGAATTTGGCTCACAGTGTGTGGGCGTGCACAAGCACCCACACACACTGTGCTGCAGGACTCATCTCAGTTCACTAAGATCAGGGTGTCCAAACTTCTTGTCACGCGGGACAAAACTGTCCTAGTGCATTTTGACTTTAGGTTTCTTCCAAAACTAAATTTACAAAGCAAATGTTGCTTTGTAAAAAAGACAAATGATTCTTTAAATTATTGCAGATCCAAAACTAAAAGATGATTTTGCATATTTGCTTTTAAAAAGGAAAAATTGTAAATTGTTTTGGGCTTTACTGAAAAAAAACCCACTATATGATTAATATAGCGTACAATTAACTTTGCATGGAAGCCATAAAATTAGGACTTTCTCCTGCTAATATTATGACTTTGTAGTTTTATATGCCAGGATTTCATTTAAAAGTCATATTTTTCCAAAGACTTCACTCTGAAACCTTAGATGTGAGTTAATGTTGAACCAGCGGGTCCAACTGAACTCTGGGTTCAGACATGAACATAATGAGGGTCAGCAGGGGCCCGGCTACCTCAGGGGGCCTCAGGGGGCCAACGCAGACTCTGAAAACTGGAGTTTTTGTCTTTCCGTCTGCGTGAGATGTTTTCTAACATGGCGACCTCGGGGGTCATGGGAAGAAGCCAGTGCTGCTCAGCGCTTAGTCCCCCTAAAACTCTAATAATTGCTTGTATTTGTGTTTTGGATTAAAAGGATAATTGACATGTTTGAGGGCCTGAAAGCAGCGGAGGAGGAGGAGAAGGTCTGTGGGGTAACGGAGTGTTTTTGCTGCTGAGCTCGCCGGCCGCGGCGCTAAAGTTTCCCTGCAGTTGAATAATGAGCAGCATCACAACCTTTTAAAAGCACCATCTGCTGACCGAGCGTTGGCTCGCTCTCAGACGAGCCCTGCAGATATTATTGAACTAATCATAGTGCCAAACACACACACACACACACACACACACACACACACACACACACACACACTGCGACATCTCTGGATGATGTGTGTGTTCATCAGAGCTCCTGAGCGCCACCAGCTTCTCCATCCGTCAGCGACGGTGGAGATAAACAACAACATGAGGCGATGACACGTCCAGCCATCAGAAATGTAAAAGATAAACCTGAAAAGATCTGGTTTATTTATGGAGCCTCGTTCCTCACACGGCAAATAAAACAGTTTTACAAACCATAGAAATCTCTGAGGAAATAAAATAAACAACAGCTTAGTCATGAGGTTTAAAGAAAGAAGCAGTACAATTAATTTTTACCAAATAAATGCGTAAAGTGCTAAACCACTGCAGTAGCAATACAGTTTCAGTGTTGAACAGTTTCTAGAACATCTCGTGTTTTCATACAAGCCTCTCTAGTTCTGGTTCTGGAAACAGAGTAAAGATGTTTCTGATGACAAAAACTCTGAGATCAGTAAAGTATGGCGCCGCTTCAGCTCCATAACTAAAACTATTACAGCCACATTTCTGACAGTACTTGGAACGCGACAGTTGGATGATTTGGTTATGGACTTTATGTTTGTTTAAGTTTAACTCTGAGTCCATGGCTACACCGACACCAGACAACCAATGAATGAACCAACCTACAGACCAATCAACCAATAAAACCAATCATCCTATCAACCAATGAATGAACCAACCTACAGACCAATCAACCAATAAAACCAATCATCCTATTAACCCATGAATGAACCAACCAACAAACCAGGAGAGTGAACCGTTGGTTTGGACTTTGCATGTTTTGTCTCTTGTTCACAGTAAACATGTTCGTTTAGTGGCTGAATGTATCAAATACATATAAATCTAAAGTTCTCAGCTTGTAGCACACTGGTGACATAGCCCAACCAGCAGCGAATCCCAACTGGAACACTGGAACCAACACTGGCTGGTTCGGTTTTCCCAGAAAGGCAGCATCACTCAGTGTAAACAATTAAAAGAGAGAAAGGAGCAGATTTAATCCTCATGGGTTTAAAATCTGTCTGTAAAGGTGGATTCAGCCTTGGACCAAACTGGACGTTTAAACTGTAGAACGAACACGGCTCTGTCTCTGTTGACTGTTTATGTTTAGATTCAACCTGCAGCGGCGCTGACCTGCACATTCAGCTCCCTTTGTCTCTCAAATCATACGCTCTCCCTCACAGCAGCTTCAAGAGATAAAACCCCACCAGAGAATCGATAAGTGACTGAAACAGAGATCATTAAAGAGCTCCGGAGGCGAAAAAGGACCTTGATGACGCGTTTGGTCTTTTTTAGACTCTGGGTCCTCTGACCGTTTTCCTCCTCATCCTCCCCATCAGCCTGTCAGCGGCAGATTTAAGGAGTCTGTGTGGAATTTAAAGCTGTGCTGACGTTGCCTCACCTCAGTCTGACTCACACTCCTCCTCCTCCGCTCAGACCGTTAGAAAGCTCTCTGTGCCTCCTGACTGATGAACAGCCTCCATGTGGGGGTCACACAGTGTTTTAATGCCAGGCTGATGAAGGAACCTACGGCGGCCTATTAGGGCCATCACAGAGAGAAAAACAAAAGAGGAGTAAATTTGTGCCAAAAAACAGAATCTTTCTAGAAAAAAAAAACAAGATCTATAATCTGCAAAAATAGAAAATTTGTGAAACTTATTAGTTTTAAACTTTGAGCTTTTGAAACTGAGGAAATTTCACATTTTGTCTCTAATTTCTGAGATTAATTGAAAAATATCTTAGAATATTATTAATATTCTAATAATTGTTTTGATTTTTGAAACTCAGAAATTTTCAATTTCTAGGCAATTTGTTAGATTATTCTCACAGTTTCAGAGTTTTTTTCTTGCACATTTTCTACTTTAAAAAAAAAACAAACTTCATTTCTTTCTAGAAAATATTCCCAGAATTTCTGAGCTTTTGGCAGAAATTTGCTCCTTTTCCGTCACTGTACTGTGGCTCCAATGGGCCGCTGGAGAAACCTGTGTGATGTTACTCATCAGATGTCAAACTGAAGGTGGCAACACCAACTGAACCTGAGACTCCCGCCTGTGGACCTGCGCTGTGATTGGCTGCCGCTGTCAGGGCGGTTACTGCTGCCATGTTGTTGACGGGATTCTGCGCATTGCTAACTGGAAATAGCAGCTAGGCTACTTTTACCAGCTGGAACTGGGCGACCTTGACTGGGAGTGATGCAGCCTTGGTCTTGCATCACCCCCAGAGGGCGGGGCGGGACTCTGCCCGGTCCGGCCTGGATCCGGACCCGGTGTCTTGTTTCTGAGTGAAACCTGACAAACAAGCCGCTCCGCCTCCTCGGCGGGTCAGTACCCGGTGGTTCTGATTGTTCCGGAGGGAAGCAGCCCAGACGCATTTAATCTGCTCATTAAATCATTTCTGTGTTTGAGGACATTCGCCGTCAGCTTCAGCGTTTCCAGGAAATTTATTAGCTTTGTTAATGGAGCCTCCAGGAATGAACTGAGTGCTGTGGTGCTGGTGGACGGACCCCCGGGGGGCTGAAGTGACCTCCACCAAGTGTCAATGTTTCCTCTCAAAAACCAGCAGCTGAACGAGAGGAACTGCAGCAAATCCAGATTCATTCAATCATAGTTACATGATTTTACAGAGCCAAGGCTTTACAGAGGTTAGATTATGTAGTAGCATACATTTTAATGAGCTAAAAAATTTAACACAAAAAATTGCTTTTATTTATGTACCTTTTGTAAAGTCCCAAGGTGGAACTTTTGTGCTTAATTGTTTCTGGTACGTCTGTAAATCTGACGCATAAGCAGCATACGCAAACAAGAAGAATTTATCTGGAAAAATGAATGCAGTGGAAGCTAAGAGCGATAAACATTTTGAAGGTTAGCAAAAACTCTTACGCGCTAAACAAAAAATTGGCTCCAATGTTAACATGTTAACCTGTTATTAGCATTAGCATATATGCTAATAACAGGTTGAATGAATCTGCTGACATGAGACAGAGCTGCCTTGGTGTTTCTTTCCCCTCCATAAATCCCAAACATGTGCAGGTTGAGGTTCAAATTGCTTCATGGCGTTTTACACGTTTGGCCAAATATTGCACATTGTTTTACTAACTTTGACCCTATGCATCGTTTCCATTATAAATGTGTGCAAAACGTTGTCAACATTTTGCTAAAAAGAAACCCACAGTTTTGCTGAGCTTCCATTAAATAGGAAATGCAATTTAATCCACATGTGAATAAGTTTTTTCCACACAATAAGTCATTTAAAAACACGCAGTAGCAGCGGAATCATCCTCCAACAACTTCCTGTCTTCCTCCTCTGCGTTTCCACCAGTAGTAACATCTGGTTGTTTATCACGTGACTTGTGTGATGCAGTGATGCAACATCGCAGTTTAGCTAAACCCCCGCAAAAAACCCCCACCTCAACCGAGCACCAAAACTTTTTATGGAACAACATTTTTGCCGTGTTTCCATTAAGTGAATTTATTTTCTAAATGTCAAATTGCATAATTATATAATCAGTAGAAACAATATCTATATAATATATCCCAACTTGTTCACCCAGTTCTTATGGTTTTAGTACGGTTTAAATTAATCCATAAATGTCCCAAATTAACTCGTCATGTCTACGATGAATGGATGTAAACCTGAATGTTTAAGTTCACATCTTACATATTAAATCTAGTTTCTTGAGTGTTTTTGTGACATAATTTCATGAAGTTTTAGGGCTATTGTTTTAAAACTTTCACGGCTGAATAATAAATTGCCTCAAGCCTGAATATGTTATTCAGAATATTATCTGTTCGGCTACAAGTGGGAGACATTAATTAGAAAAGGAAATAACTGTCCTGCATGCTGATAATTAAAACAACTGTTCACTATTACCTGACTGCATTTAATTAACACAACCTTGCCTGCGGCTGTTTGAGCAAAATGCAATAAAATGCGCATGAATTTTAAAGCTTGTTGGTAAAGCCAACTTTACAGCAGTAAACAGAATCACTCAGTGAATGGCTTTAACTCTTCTAGTGAAGGGGTGAAAGGTCAAATACAATCAAATTCATCCAATTATTTAGAGCCAATTATGTTGAATCAAGCTGGTCTTTTAGAAATTACTTTAACTTTAGAATTAAATTAGTACTTTATCCTCTACGGTGGGGGTGTGAGGGTAAATTCATCCATCCATTCAGCAGACGGGAAAAGAAAATCACATTTTCTGCTGTGGTTCAGGTCAAACAACCTGAACTGGACTGAACTGGTTTCCATAAATGGACCAATTTTGAACTCAGATTAGTTTTGAATTTTAGGCATTCGAAGAAAAGAATCAGTTGAGATGAACCAATAAACATTAAGTAACACAACGAATGGCATCTCTTGATGTAACGGCCGCATTTTGAACCATATCATGACATGTGGTTGAAAACACCATAGAAAGCTTTTAATCACTTAAACATTATAAATTAGCAGAAGAAACCCTGGTAAGTTTGAACAGTGCCTGCTATGCAGAAGTCACTTTTCGTTTTGAAAGTGTTTGTTCTGTAATTTGGGTGTCTAAAACCCAAAGACACCCAAAACCTGAACTATTCTAACCTTGAGCTCTACTGCTCTGACTATCTGAGGAGGATTTTGTGCAAAAAAATGTAATAAAAATGTTTATTTGCCCATACAGATATAGCAACTTGCATAAAATAGAGCATAACAGGTCCCCTTTAACACCAAAAATATTCATATTTTCTGTGGTATGGCCAAATATTTTTATGTGGACCGTGGGAAACAACTGATCACTCATAAATTAGGCTGCTATGCTGGATCACAGAGAGATGGAGTTCTGGAGTAAAAGAGAAACGTTGACATTTCCTGTTGAAGCCAACACAATTAGAATAAAAAAAATCTTTAAGCACCAAAACCCGAACAGTCATCCAAACCTGCAGAAACGTGTAAATGATTAAATAAACTTAAACCAAACTGAACTGGCCCTGAGAATGCGGCTGTGGTTACGAAGCTTTGAGCGTCTGAAGGAAATTGTTTGCAGTTTGAGGCTTTTCTCTATATCAGGTTTTATTTGCTGGCTCACCTCCAGCAGAGGAACGTTTTATACCTCCATCCTCTGCTCCTGTAACAGCCGACGCACCGAGTGATATTAAATGAGTGGCGAACCTTCCTCTGCTCTCCATTATGAGGAGTTAATTACAGTCACTGAATTATTCACTTGGAGGCTGAAGCCTGGTGTCTGCAGAGAAACAGACTCTGGAACATGAAATATGCCGACTTTAACGTAGGAGGATGAGATGCAGAGCAGCAAACAGAAGGCGCTCCTGAGTTACGAATAAAGCTATTTTAATAAACTACCACCAGTCTGATATTTGATTGCATTGATTTGTGTTGGTTATAGTCAAAAATCTGGTTCTCTTTTCTGTTTGTGCCACAATTCATTCCTTATTTCTTATAGATTTAGTATGAAACACAAACAAGGAAGAAATTATGTTTTACTAAAGATGTGAAACATTAGAAACATTTTGTTCCTGAAACTGGCACTCAGCAGGAAGAATCAGTCACACGTTTTGTTGCTTTACTGAGGATTCACTAAAGGTTATACTCTCTGCACATGGAGCGTGTTTTAGGCAGGTTTTTTTTTTTTTTAAATATAATTTTGTTTAAGTGACAATTGCAATGAATTTCCACAAATAAATTACACTAAAAGTACCAGTTGTGCTGTCTAAGATCTTGTTTTATGCCATTTTTAATTAAATATTTTCCACAAATGTTAACACCCCATAGAAGAAAATGCATCCATCTTCTTTTGGGAAAAGTTTTAAGTTTTTCTTTATTTAAATGCCTAAAAATAGCGATAAAATGGGGGACGAATCACAATTTTCTTAAATAGGCATTTATCAGTTTAAAAAAAAAAATTTATGTAACATTTATGGCTCTAAATTACTTTAATTCAGCTGGATTATGTGCAGAAATTGATTGCTGTTTTGGTACAACATCCCAATCATTGATCAATCCATCAGTCCCTGCAGTACCACCAGGACCGTCCACACTTTTCAGATTGAAAAGCAATCGTCACAGCTGTTTACCCTTTTGGTCTGTCACATAAAATCCCAGTAAAACATTGTAGTTTATGGCTGCAGGTTTAAATTGAAGCTGCATCTTGACATCAGATGAGTCCCGCTCTGCCTCTGGGAGGGAGTGATGCAGCTGAGTGTGTTTCAGTGTCTCTGCCTTTTTCCCCCTCATCTCTCCCAACTTTCCCACATTAAACACTTGGACCATAAAAGGAGACGCAGATCTTCTCCCTGCGCCTGAATCAGCAGCTCAAGCCGAGGAGGAGCTCCGCTGGGCCGGCAGGAGCCCGCCAGCCGCTCCGCAGAGCCCCAAGCCCCCCGAAGGAGTCCGAATGGACCCGAGCGGACCCGAGCCTCCACCTGCCGCTGCACAGCGCGCGCCTCCCGCTCAAACCGAGCGAGCTCCGCACGAGCGCCCAGCTCAGCCCGGGATTTAACCAGAACCAGAAGCGGGTCATTTCTCTCTTTTTTACAAGTTTTCATCCAAAAACTCTTTTTAAACTAGCGGAACCGGAGCGGTTTGGACTCTAAAACACATTTAAAGAGTCCCCCCCCTCCCCTCCCCCCCTTCCCCTGACTGGATCAAAGTAAGTCCCGCTGTTATCCGCAGTGAACGTTCTTTTCCATTTAAACATCTGACCGCTTCCCAGCATGAGTCTGCGGACTAACGGCTCCCTGCCGGACCTGTTCCACCAGAACTCCTCCTCCAATCGGACCGGGCCGCCGGACCCCGCCGCTCCACTGGACCTGAGCCGGGCGGTGCCGGTCGGAATGGTGCTGGCCTCCTTCATCATGTTCGCCATCGTGGGGAACATCCTGGTCATCCTGTCGGTGGTCTGCAACCGGCACCTGCGGACCCCCACCAACTACTTCATCATCAACCTGGCCATGGCGGACCTGCTGCTGGGCACCACCGTGCTGCCCGTGTCCGCCACCCTGGAGGTCAGTGAACGCAACACTGATCGATCAGTCTCTGATAATTATGGATTATATACCTGTTAACTTTCAGCTCTGAACAGCTCCAGCGAAACCCAGAAAGTAGGAAAAGTTATTTTTATATTGAATAAATTGGTAAAATTACAGTAAAGGTGAAAAATAGCAATATTTAGTTCTGCTTTAAACTCAATTGTTTGGTTTCCTTTTTATGTGGCTGAGAAAACAAGATTGGAAAAGATAACATTAATAATAATAATAATAACAAAGACATGGAAAATGTCAGCATTTATTGTACCATATTGCTAATATTAGTGAGATAAATGCAAATGTAACAAGTGTAATAATTATGGCTGCACAGCAACCTGGAAATCTAAAATAGCAATTCATTTTAACATTGAATAAATCCTTTAATTAAATTCAAATCAATTCAATATATCTTATTGTAATAAACATGTAGGAATAGTATATTTTATTTATATTTTAACATATAATAAATAGTATTTATTAGCTGTATGATGTAGAAAAGTGACCAAATCTGAAATCACTGTGGCAACCAGATGAGTGTATGTGTATATTTTATATACATGCACGTTTCTTCTTTTTAAATGGCTCCAAATTAATAAAGCAATAGAACAAAAACAGATGAATAAAAATCCTTCATTTATCCCAAAAGGAAACAAAATTTGATCAGAACTGGTTTCACCAGGTCTCTGCTGATGGCGATGCTCTGAGCTGGAAGGATTTCCTGTAGCACTCAGTCCAGCTACGGCTCTGAACAGGCCTCTGACTGAAGACTGTTGCTGTCTAACAGGCTAATGACTGTAACGACATGCTAACACCAGCATATCCTTTAAGACATCATCAGCTGCTGCTCGGCCTCCTTTGCTTCAGCCGCTCCTCTCTGGTTGGAGATGCTGGAGTCTGGGAGACGAGATGATCGGCCCTGGAAGACTCTTCAGGGTCAAAGTTCAGGGATTATTTTAGCTGTAGAAATGCTAATCAGCTGCTCCCCGTCGTAAAACAAAGCATTGCCATGGTTACGCTTCACCACTGTCTGAAAGTTGAAAGGAAATGTCAGCTGAAATGTCAGCCTGCCATATATTATATCCAAGCAATGCTTCGGTGTTATGATTATGCATATTTTGATATTACAATAATAATTATAATTTGTTGTGTTTTGCAGCTTTTCGAACAATAACATAAACATGTAACGTTTGTAGAAATACTAACATCCTGTTGGTGTTACTTGTAATGCTGTAGTAGGGGGAACTGTTACTGTAAATGCAGTAATAATAACAATAATAACAATAATAATGATATAATTAGTTGCACCCAGATGGAGGAAAATAAAAGAGGTGAAAACAGAAATCATTTGAGTTGAAGCGATTTAATCAGTTTGTGTAAAAATGTGAAATATCTGTTTCCTCAGATGACTTTTGGCTTCAGCAGCAGATCAGATTATTCCATTAGCTGACGGCAGACAGAACGGCTCTGTTTGGAAACAGTTGTTGACTCGTTTTAAAGAATCGGCGTAATGAAGACCAGCTGCAGGAAACACACAACCTGCACATCCACACGCACCTTTCTATTCTATTTTAGGCCAGACGGTTCATTTTTTGATCCAGCCCAGAAACAAACTCAGTAAATGTTTCTGTTCCAGCCAACATGGCCGCCGGTTCATCCTGAAGAGGAAACATCAGCAGCGATTCCTCACCTTTGAACCACGCTGTGACTGCGGATTAGCAAAAACAGGATCTTGCATTATTCTCATTTTATGATTATATTAGTTAAAAATTGTCTCAAAATGTCAATAAAATCTTTTATTATGATCATTTCTGGGACATTTTATCCCATGGTACCATTGGCTGGTCAAAAGCTCAAGTTTGTTCAGTTTCGGAACCAAAGACTGATTTGTTTTGGTGGTGGCAGCATCATGCTGTGGGGGACAGTAAAGATGGTCAGAAGATTCATGGAGCTAAATCCAGAACTAATAGGTAAATAATTTTACATCATTTAACATACAGTAATAAACCTGTTGCAAAAAGCAATAAATCAATAACTAACAGGATAAATTAAAATTAACTCAATAATTTCCATGATTTATTGTTTCTCCGTCTACCAAAAACCGGATAATAAAAGTTTTCACTCTGGTGTTTAGATTTCTCTTTTATTTGAAGGATAATTTTGTTTAATTTAATAATTAATTTTATTTGTTGTTTCTGTTGTTTTGTTTATTTGTTTTGGATATCTAAATGTCTTCCAGATCTCTCAGTGCTAAATGTTTATTAGATTTCATAGTTTATTGATCTTTGATCTTACCTATAATATAACTTGAAAATTGTCTCAAAACAACAATATTATCGTTTATCATGATAATTTGGGACGATTTATCGTCCAGGATTAATGTGTTATGGTGACAGGCCTGTACAGTAGAAACTTTGTTTTAAATTCACACAAAATGGACATTTCATACGAGACATTTTATAAAACAAAGATAATAAAACTAAACTCTAAAACACACACAGCCATATCAAACACACACACACATCACCATGTAGGCTGAACTAAATGTTTTTTCTGTTCAGGTCCAACGGATTCTTTAAAAACTTTGTTCCAGTTCAGAAGCCTACTGGTTATCCTCACAGAACCGGTGGGACTGGTTTAAAACCAGCAGAACATCCCTGAAGCGTTGTGTGTGAATCTGAACGGTGCGGTGGGCCAGTCTCTCTGACGTTCCTCCTGGTTCCTGCAGGTTCTTGGCTACTGGGTGTTTGGTCGGATCTTCTGTGACATCTGGGCGGCGGTGGACGTGCTGTGCTGCACGGCCTCCATCATGTCGCTCTGCGTCATCTCCATCGACCGCTACGTGGGCGTGCGCTACCCACTGCAGTACCCCATGGTGGTCACCAGGAGGCGCGCGCTGCTGGCCATGCTGGGAGTCTGGATCCTGGCGCTGGTCATCTCCATCGGGCCGCTGCTGGGCTGGAAGCAGCCGCCGTCACAGGTAACACCGGGCCCGTTTGGACCAGATCAGAACCGTCTGACTGGAACAGGATAAGAACAACATCAGATATTTATTAAATGCTTTCACGCTCCAGGTCCAGAAACCAGAGGAAACTATTTACTGGATTCATCTCAGTTTATTTCCATCATGGATGTAAACAGATCTGTATGTAGATGATATTAATGCTGCAGCCAGTTTGCACTATTATCACGTTCTGCACACAACTTTTAAAAATTGAGATTAGTTTTTGTTTGATTAAATAATACTGAGACAAATGTATCTCCATATTTGTAGCTAAAAAATCCTCAGAACATGAAGAAGCTCAGACCTGAACTTCAATACTGTGATTATTTAATAACTGGATTCAAAAGGTGATTAATAGGTTCATTCACAGACAGTGAAGCTTATGGCGGAACAGATTTTCAGATAAAGAATGTTTTATAATGTTTATATTTGCTGTGAGTGTGTTGCTCTTTCGTTCGTCTGATGGACGGTCAGTTCTGACCTCTGAGGCTGTGAGCGTCGAGGCGTTCAGGGAAACTTCGTTTCCACAGAGAGACGAGCTGAAATAATCCAACACACACGTCACTGTGGGTGGTCGCACAGTCACATTGGCTCATCATGTTTTCATCTCATTTTAGCAAACAGCGTCGGAAAAACAAAGAGTTCATTCATCCTCTGGAAACTGAGTTAAATATTACTGAGATTTTCTCCACAGCTGAAGACTCAAATCATTTAGCAGCTTTTTCCTCCTCCGGTGGGATCAGCTGTTTTTGTTTCTGCCTCATTCAGACACAAGTCAGAATAAAAACTGAATGGTGACTAGAGGCCAGACTCTGTTAGCTGTTTTATCACCTCAATTCATCACCACATTTACAGAGTTTAACCTTTGGATGTGTTCAGGGTTCCAACTCAAGGTGGGGATTTTCATTTTTGCATTGAGGAAAAACAGATGAGCCCATAAATATTCATACACCTGGAGCCTCAAAAGCTGATAAAATGATAAACACAGGAACTCATTTTAGGGGGGAAAAAAATCACTTTTTATTAATGTATTTTATAAAAATGTCTTTTTTAAAATGATTAATGGGAAAGTCAGTATTTCTTTGTTTCTCTAGTTGTCATGGTTACTCTGTGGTGAAGAAAGGAGGCTCTGTACCATCACCCTAATCTCTCCTCAGATTGATTCAGGCTGCGTCACTCTGAAACATGAACCACCAGCCAGAAGAATCAGGTCAAATCAGTACGAACAAGAATAAGTTTATATGAACATCCTACAATAATATCAACCTGGAAACACAAACGGTAAACGATGAGACAATATGATCAAAAACAAGTTAAAGATTATCTATCATTTAACAGAAACAGAAAAACATTTATAAAAATATAAACAGATGAAAACTTCACTGTGAGGTTAATCTCTGTTTTTATTATTTTCCTCATATTCTACACATTAATTTTTTAGATGGGATTAATAAATTATATTAAATTTAAAAGTTGTTAAATTATTAAAAACTAACATTTAAGTAAGATAATAAGCTGCAGGAAATAATATTTCTAATTTTTAAATGCTGTTTTAACCTGATGAGTTGAAACAGAAATCAGGATCTAACCCTCCTGGTTGTTCAGTATGTTACTTTTTAATACTTTAGGATTAAATATTATCTCTTTATCTCTCTGTATTAGTTATCAATACTGACAGCGTTGCTGTGTCAGTATTGCTTATTATCTGTATTTCTATCTGTGTTGGTGAGTTTTGAGTCGTTCCAGTTCCAGACGGTTCAGGTTCTTTTAGCAGCAGATGAACTAGTTCCCAGAATCTGTTTGTGGATCATCAGCAGACGGTTCTTCGTCTGTTCATACGTCTCTGAATTCCTCTGTGGGTCAGAAGCAGAAGCTTCAGTCCTCCACCCACCTTCATCTTCAGCAAATCTGGGTTTTTTTTTAATCTCAAAAACCTGGAGATCAGTAAAAACTGATCAAATTATTTTACTGATGATATTTTCCGTTTGGTAACATTGTTTCTTCTTTCTGTGATTGATAAAGAAAACCAGGTGACTCATCTCCTCTCATCCTGACCTGAAGCTCAGGTTATTTTGGACCTTTAAGGATTTTCTGGTTCTGGTCTTCATCCTCAGTCGGTTGATGAGACAGTTTAACAGGAACCCTGTGCAGATTACTGTTTAGATTACTGGATTTAAATAATCCAAACAGGGTCAAAATTATACATTGGGGCTGCATCTAATGGTTGTTTTGGAATCGATTATTTTGACAATTTACTGTAAAACCCCCCCCAAAAGTTCTCATTCTGCAGATTTCTTATTTAACAACTTATTTTATTTTAGATATGAACAACGCATTAAAATACGCAAATAAATAAATCTTAATAAAAAAATACAAACATTTATAGAAATTATAAAATAAACTTTTTATTGTGTAAAAGCAAATAACAGCATTCCTTTAGAGCAAAGGATGCCTCTGCAGCTAAAACCTTTTTCAAATATCAAACTTTCTGCTGGATTGAACATCAATACATTGTATTGATCTGGGGATTAATTATGGATTAACTGATCAATAACCGGACTCAATAGGTGTCATAATGTTTTTTGCCTCATTAAAATCAAACTTGCCGTGTTGTTTTGATTTTTTTCATTCTTGAAAAATCCGTCAATCTCTATAGCAACCGTTTAGCTGTTCAAAACGCCTGAGTGGGCTTAGCCCCGCCTTAGAGACGCAGCTCCTCCCCCCACTCAGCACCTTCAGACTAGCCAGCAGTAATTAGCAAACAGCTGGTGGAACTGCTGAGCTCATTACAGGAGTTACTTCTCTGAGCAACGCTGGTAAAAACGTTATTAAAGGGTTAATAGAGGAGCCATATTGGGCAGAACTTCAGGTACAGACAAAGAGACAAAGGTGCAATTTCAAGGAATTAAATCAGGAAGTAAAATTTCTTTTAAGTCATATTTGATACACAGTATTTAGCATTTTTAAACCAACTGAAGTTAGCATAATTACTTAACTGTGCTATAAAACACACGATACTTTAACTTCTGCTCTGAGTATTGTCCTTTCAGCTAATGGCCTTTTTAGAGTCTGTATAATCCAGATAACGGTTAATCCATTAGTAAATTAGTTGATTATTTCAATAATCCATTAATCATGATGAATCATTTCAGTCAGGATATAAATCTATTCTCTTTAAGACACTTTTATCTTCTGATGTTTATTTAGATGACTCTCCTCAGTGTGAAAACCAGCAGCAGGTGTTCTCCAGGGTACTGAGAGGTGAAAGGTCAGGCTAAAGTTCCGCTGTGTGTGTGTGTGTGTGTGTGTGTGTGTGTGCAGGATGACACGGTGTGTGTGATCACAGAGGAGCCTTTCTACGCCCTGTTCTCGTCGCTGGGGTCCTTCTACATCCCGCTGGCCGTCATCCTGGCCATGTACTGCCGCGTCTACGTGGTGGCCAAGCGCACCACCAGGAACCTGGAGGCCGGCATGATGAGGGACCGCGCCGAGGACTCCAACGAGCTCACCCTCAGGATCCACTGCCGGAACCAGCAGATCCACGACCTCTGCCCTCCCGCCAAGGCCGCAGGGGGCGGAGCCTCGGCCGGCCGGGGCGCTCTCACCGTCAAGCTGCTCAAGTTCTCACGAGAGAAGAAAGCTGCCAAGACGCTGGGCGTGGTGGTGGGCATGTTCATCCTCTGCTGGCTGCCCTTCTTCCTGGTTCTGCCCATCAGTAAGTCTATACAACAATGCTGATTGGTTCATCTAAACCAGACAGGCCATATCCAGTATGTGTGGGGTCTGCAGAGGTGTTAGCTGAAGTCAGCCAGAAACAGTCTTTTTTAATCTATAGAGATTAAAAAAGACTGAAGTGTCTTCAACAGATCATCCATCAAAGATCTTCTATTTGTCTATTAGCTGACAAAAAATGTGTCAAAGGGACTGAAAATGTTGTTCAGTCCAGCTTTTCATAACCTTCAGAAGTAAAAGTCAAAGTAGAGTAAACATTAGAGATTCTTAATGAGATTATTATCGGAGGTGGGATGTTATTTTCTCACTTTGATACATCTGTTTCTGGGTCAGAACCCGTCACAGCAGAACTGAGGCGCTTCATTAGAGGAGAAACAAGAAGTCCAGCTGAAAATCAGTCCGACACGCCGCCTCCCATCAATCCGGAGCAAACATAATTTCCTCTGGTTCTACACTGAAAGCTGTTAGCTGTGGGCCCATAGTTCTCTCAGCAGGCCTCACCGTGTTTCCAGGATGAAACCAGAGCCATTTTTACCCCAATAAGAGCCGACTGATGCTGAATGTCTGGAATAGTCTCAGCTGCGGCTCACCAACTTTCACAGAAAAGAACCTGAAACTGGTCCAGTTTCCTCACCAGGAAGTTTATTTCCCACATCATGGAAGTTTATCACTCTAGATCCAGCCGATCCCAGCAGACAGGAAGCGGTTTGTAAACAGTTTGTGAGATCTGTGCTGCCACACGGATCATCTGAGTACTGAGGAGGATTTAATAAACTCAAACCACCAGCAACAGGTTATTCTAATCATCTGTTCTGTTTTTCATTTCAACAAACTAATTACCAAAGTTTTACGTCTTTAAAAGAACTGGATCCAAACCGAACACTTTCCACCAGCCCTGTTCCGTCTTCTTTAATCCCACTCCAGTCCGTTTGCCTAGAAAGTCCGGTTCGGTTGATGAGGTCTGAATGCTAATCGACCTCTGACCTCTGGTCCTATAATTTTGGTCTGGGTTCGGTTGAAGTGAACTCTGGTTCGGTTTGAATGTATATGTGAACGCCAAGCGAACCGGAGACTGCTCCAAAAGCAGGAAGTGGACTACGGTGCAGGGCATTCTGGGTAAATACAACCAAAACAAACGTGCTAACCTAGCGCTAGCAGGAGAAATGGCTCATGGTTTTTAAGCAAAGACTAAAGAGAAATCCTCCAACCACTGAAATTTGACGCCTCCATTTTAGTTTGCATTTGGTGAAGAAGGAAGTTGCTCTCAGCATCTTCAGAGGTTTTTGTGTCGTTTCCTTCAGTGGTTGTTGGTGCGGCGCCCCCACAGGCCAGGAGAGGAACAGGTTGCTCAAAGGGTTTGGTTGGTTTGACTCTGAACCCGACCCGGTTCCTCTGGACTCTTAAAACATGGTTGCTTCAACATCTAGAGTAAACTCAGTCTCATAGGACCTGCAGCCTGGTTATCTGACAGACCGGACCGGACCAGACCAGCTCAGCTGTTTTCTCTTCAATAATGTGGGGAGTTTGTCTCAGGCTGAGTTTCCATTTTCCAACAGGCTCAGGACGGTGATGAGGACGGTCCACTCAGGGACTCGTCTCTCTGCTGAGTCATGATCTGCACTGCGTCCTCACAGGAAGCTCTGCAGTGTTGCATTAAATCTGCTGCAGCAGAGCAGCTGCAGCATCTGACCTTCGGATCCAGGAGTTACAAAGAACAAAGTAGCAAATAAAGCCTTTAATAATGCTTTATATTTTCTTAAACTCAGCTTAGTTTATATTATTACACTTAAAATAATATTATGTTTTCTTAAAAAAGTCGTTTAACTTTTCCTCTGAGATCAGAAACAATAAAATTAGTTAGGTGATTTAGGATTACTATTTTAAAAATCAGATATTTCTAAAAATATTTAAATTAATTTCATTATTTTGAAACTTAAACTAAAAGGTGAAGTCCAAACTAATTTAATCTTTAATTTTCTGTAGCTTTGAATTAATCTGGATACCATTTTCAGAAATATATTTTCATTAGGGGTTGGACGTTTTAATTTTTAATGGAGCTAATTCCAGGCTCTGTAATTAATAATCACATTTTAATCAAACCATATATCAACAAAATCAACATTTTCAATTCATAAAACCTTTTTGCTGCTAAATTATTGAATAAACAGCCGCATGAGCTCAACAACAAGTGAAGCTTCTTTAGAAATCAAGGCTGTGGATGCTAACATTAGCATTAGCTGCTACATGTTTAGCGTTGAGATGCTATTTTAGGCTAGCATAGCTTTGCTGACAGGCTAACTGCTTTTAGCCCAACTTGAACACAACAATAGCCTGTTCAAATCTGGTTGTTTAGAAGCAGAAACTAAAATTAAGAGAAGCTGCTTCGTCCTCCATTGCTGCTGTTGGCGGATGTGTGTCAGAAATGCGGCGTACCAGAAACACATGAAAACAAAGGTTCCAGGTGGAACCCTGAGTCCAGCTCCTCCGTTCAGTCCAGCTGTCCCACTGAAACCTGCTTTCCGTCCATCAGGCAGCGTCTGGAGTGTCCTCTATGGTTTCCTAGCGACCCAGACATGTCGTCGTCGGTTTTATTGATAGTTTTTCTTCTCAGTTGCCAGAAACCACTTCAGAGTCCCTCTAACTGGCCTGAAACCAGCTGAATTCCTCCAGAAGCTCCTGGGAACCGCTGGACGACGTGGCAGGAACCCAAAACTTCCCCTCGACTCCAACCAAAATAAGCCCTGCTGCCGGTTTGGAGGAGGATCTCCAAACTTGGAAAGATGAGTTTTCCTGGGACTGCTGCACGGCGGGCAGGTGTCACATGGCTCCATCGTCTGGTTCAACCAGGAAACTCTTCATATATAGTCAGAGATCAGAGCCTCAGGCGCAGGATGGCCTTACAAGTCCATGAGCAGCGGCGCTGATCCACCTGCTGAGGAGCTGGGTCGATCCAGAACCTGATCCCGCTTAAGTCCAGGAAGATCCAGGGACACGCTGCGAATCATCAGAGGATAATCAGCGCGAGCTCTGGGACGAGCCGAGGAAGACGAGGAAGCTTTCCTTCAGAGGCGAAGCTGAGACTGAGAAGCTGAGTTTTTATTTTTCATTTTAAATGTTAAAGTTACACTAAAGCTGAATTATTCCCAGCGTTATCAGAAGGGTTTGATTCCACTGATTATGTAGAATGATGTGAATACTGTCTGACTGGCCTGTTTTTTATTCAAATTAAAGACATTAGACATTATATTTAGCATTTCTACCTGCACTTTCTGAACCATTTGAAAGAAGGTTTGTTGAAGTTTATCTTTGACATGTTTGACAAAGACAGTCAACCTGTTGTTATTTTCTAGTGGCTGTAATTCTCCTACCTGCTCTGACTAACACATTAAAGTTGTTTTAACATGTTTGACCAGCTGGTGGAGCTGTTGGTGTTATGATGAGCTCTTCTGATGCAGTTATCAAATTCATGTGTAATTCAGGATATTTATGTCTGTGTTTTTGTGTAAGAAACATTTGAAGTGAATTCAGCTGTTTTTCTGTATCAGATCCGATACTAAACCTCAAATATTGATATCAGAAGTGAAAAAGTGGGTCTGTGCATCGATAATGAAGTATAAATAAAAACATTTATATCCTCCATTGTTCCGTTATCTTCTCTCGTCTCACTTTCTCTTCACTATTTAGTTTCAGACTAAATGATTTACTTCTGAGCTAGCTAAATATTTAGCTTTAAACTGTGACATTTATAAATGAATATGGTAAAAATATGACTTTGATAAATGAACATTCATATGTTTTCTCCTGGTTCAGGCTACTTGCTGTTAATTTGGTTTGTTCCTTAACGAGCCTCGTTAGAAACGATGATCTTCTTCTCTGTTGGTCCTCAGGCTCGTTCAACAGCAGCCTACGACCTCCAGAAACGCTCTTCAAGGTCATCTTCTGGTTGGGATACTTCAACAGCTGCCTGAACCCCATCATCTACCCCTGCTACAGCCGCGAGTTCAAACAGGTAAGGCTATGAGGAGAAGCTCCTCCCCTCCCCGGAGCTTTTCTCACCGCTCTGCTCCGCCCGCAGGCCTTCATCCGCATCCTGCGCTGCCGCTGGAAGAGCAAGCGGCAGGGCTGGCAGGCGTACTACAACTACCGCTGCCAGCAAGGGTCAAACGCCTCGTCCTTCCTGAACGGCAGCCAGCAGACGCTGTCCTCCGCCGGCCATAGCCCCTGCTGCGTCTCCACCAAGCTCCGCCCACCGCCTTGGCCCTCCGCCGCCAAGCGCCCGCTGCCCGGGTCGGCGCCAAGGCCCGGTCCGTTCCCGCTCGCAAAGGATGCTGGGAGGCCGGGGACGGGGCCAACGGCATGAGAATCACCAGAGAGGAAGAGGAACGACACGGGGGAAACGCCCTCTGAGAACAGACAGGAAGTGATGTCATAAGCACTGACCAATCAGGCTCTCAGTCTCATGGACGCACCTGGCTCCTCCAATTCCAGGTGTAGACTAAGAACTCCACGCTTTTATTGTGAAGGAGGCAATTAAGATCATGTAAAAACAGAACCGGATCAGATCTGCATTTTATTTAATTTAATCAGAGAGTTTTTATTAATAGGAGATAAATCCATAATGAGTCAGTTTATCTGCTTAAAGCTGTAAAATAAATAAAGCAAATATACGCCGAGTTTAAACTGATTTTAAGTACAGATTCTCTTAAACTTGATATTTATTTATTCTGTTTTACATTGTGATGAAAACGTTCATATCCTTGCAGGCTTTTATTGTGAAAGTATCAGTGGTTGTATTATGACTTTTATTGTGAAGGGTTTTTTATATCTCAGTGTTGAATTGAATCCAGCTGTGCCCCCCAGATGTTCCTGCAGCGACCCGAGGATGAAGAAGTTCTAATGACGTTTTGATGAAGTTCTGAGACAGGCAGGAAGTTGGGAACTGTTAGTTTTAACCTGGTTGCAGGAAGACTGCTGCTGTGTTCCTGCAGCACCACCTGGCGGACAGCGGTAGAACTGCAGCCGCTTTGATTCTCTGTTTTAATGTTTTTCTACTTCCAGCATCAGCAGGTCTGTGTGAGTTCACCTCCTCTGTTCGGTTCAATAAAAACCTGTTTGCTGTGTTGTAAACTCATGCCTGGGTGTTTCTGCTCTCATCTGGAGCCGATCTGGACCGAACCCTGAGTTGGAATCACTGCAGGTTTTGCATCGTTTTGTAGTTTTAGTTTTTTAGATTGCCTCGGTGGTGTTGCACAACATTATAGTGTGATGTAATTTTATCCCTGCTCATTTCTTAAAAGTTCTGGCCCCTCTTGGCCGCTGCAGTTAGAACCAAACAAGTAGCTTCTATTCTACACTAGTCAGAAACTAACTCCCAGAAAACTGCAAAACAACCGAAACACTGAGTTCTTTTAAACCGAGGATAAAACCCACCTGTTTATAACTGCTTTTGATTCATAACTGGAACATTTATTCATGTATATTTATGTATATTTAATTACAAATTGGTCACTTATTTCATAACAGCGTACTGTACTATGTTTTTCCCTTGTGAAGGACTTTGAACTGTCTTGTTGCTGAAATGATCTTTACTAATAAACTTCATTTATTTGTGTAGATAAAAAGCTAAACTTAAATCAGTGGAAATATGCAAAGAAGTCAAACAAGATTAAGATTAAAACTCGCTGTAAAAAAAACAACAACAAAAAAACACCTGTTTTCAGTTAATGCTAACATCAGGTGACTGAGGAGAAACCAGGCCAGAACATTTCCTCCTTTCGGGATCGGTTCCAACTGCATCAGATGGACCTGCATTGATTAGATCTTTGAATGAAAAACAGTTCTCTGTTGTTTTGTTTTTTTTAAATTAAATCAGGCAGTATTGTTTAGCCAAGCTTAATGGAATAAATCCTTAACCACTGCACATTTTTGTTACAGGTGGTGCTGGCACAGGAAAAAATCATTTAATCAGGGCAATTGAATATGAATCAAAACGTTTATTGTCGACTGTGAGTCGATAGTTGCTTATCAAAAGTGTTGTTATTGGGTAAAGGAGCACATGTTGTGTAAAAATGTGATGGCTGATGTCTGACATCCAGGAGATGAGTTATTGTCACTTCCTGTTTAGTAGTGAAAGATTAGCAAGAACTTCCTGTAGGGTTTGATAGACATGATGTGTTGTTATGAAGAGTTAGATAATCCCATTTGATCATACACACAGTGAAGAAGTAGGGATCAAACAATAATTTCAGTATTTTCTGAGAGACTTCATCATCATGTCATTTATGTCACTTATATGTGAATCAAAGTGTAAAAGTAAGAAATCCAGCAGAAAAAACAGGTGACTTCCTGTTGGAAGTGGGAGGGGCGCAGGTTATGTCATCAGGTAACCATGTGAATGTGATGAGGGCTGGTCTATAATGAGACATAGAAAGTCTGATGCAGCTCTGACTTTGTATGTGGAAGTTATTGCACCTTGATGTTTTATGGCAAATAGTCAGACTTTGACACTAAGCCACGCCCACATGAAAAATCCTGTGATAACTGTTTGACCTTCAGTGCCTCAAGGTTATGCTGAGTGATTCTGAAGTCTGTATCTCAAAAGCTGTAGGACGAGTTCGATCAGATGAGACGTCTATAAAAAAGAGGAAATGGCGGCTTTGATCCAAAATGACCGTCTTCCTGTTGAGTTTGGACCATGGCTCCAAGAGATGTTTTTGTAGGTCCTGACGAGATACACATGTGTACCAAGTTTCATATGTCTGGGTTGAAGCATGGCTTGGAGCTGATGTTTTAAAAGCTTCTAGGGGGCGCTGTAGATAAATTAGGCCACGCCCACCAAGGATTCTTATGGATTCCTGTCTGGGGCTGGATAAGGATCCATCCCAGTAAGTTTGGTGCAGCTCAGTCGAAACATGTGGAATCTAGAGCCAAACATATGGCAATGGTGTTACAGGTCACTTCGCCACGCCGCCACACCCACCTACTCCATCGAAACCAGTCAGGGTTGGAATACACAACCACTTATACCACCGCAGGTACGGAAAACCACAAACGCAAAAATTCTAATTTGTAGAAATCTACTGTTAATCTCTTCATGTTAAATAAAAAATATTACTTAATATTTAAGTATTTAGTCATTATTTCAGCTTGACTCATTCAGAACTGTTCTGATCGTTTCCATAGCAACGATCAGAAGCAAGACCTTGCCCCAGAAGTCCAGTGAGCTCACTGATGAGGTCATAGATGACATCATGTACATCACAATAGATCAAAGAAGTTCTAAAGATTTAATGTGTTGCTCCAACATTGAGCCCACAGAGTTTTCATAGAGACCAGGAACAACGGCAGCCAAGATGAAGATCTGCGATCGCCTTAGAGCGTTTAGGGAAAAACTTAGTTTCCACCCAAAGGCGATCGTGGAGAGGGAGGACCCACTAAGCCCCATAAAGATCACAAAGAACATGAGACGCCTTGAACGAGACTTCAGACCTGTGGCACACCTTTCTAAAAACCTGTCTGCTTTGTCCAGCTGGCACTCTGTGTACATGACAGCCTGTTTTTTCTGTCTGTACATGTGCACAGTGTGGTTTAGCTGGACATTTTCCTCCATCGTGCTCCTCGGGATTCTTCAACTTTCCATAAATTATTTAATTTCCAAAGGCTGGAGGATCCCGGGGAGCATCATACCCGACATGTGTGAGCCAGGGGAACATCTGAAAGGCACAAATGTCTTACAGATGGTTCACTTGGCTTTCAATTCTGCTCAGAAAACCCAGGAGCTTTTTGGAAACATGGCCGACACGCTTGAGAAGATCAAAAATCTGTGCATTTGGGTCCGGCCAGAGCTCACAGTAAAGATCTACGTGGGACTCTGGCTGGTTTTGATCTTCTCATGCGTGTTGCCATGCCAGCTGCTGGGTTTTATCCTAGGTGTTTCTGTAGGGATCAAGATTTTCATCATTGACTTGATCTTTGAAAGGTTCCCGAAGCTGCGGCAGCGGTTTAACACCCCCTACAACTTCTGGGCTAGTTTACCCACCGACCTGCAGCTGAGGGAGCCCAGAAACACCTGGTGGAGCAGATGGATTGCCACGGCAAGGGCCCGATGGAGCACGGCCCGAAGGAGCATTTCTAATGCTCTTCTCGGTGCCAGAGAGAGGCGTTTTCTCCCTCAACGCTGGAGGAAACCCTCTCGATTCATTGGGACCTTCCAAAAGTGGCGATGTCGGGTTAGGAGGAGATAGCGGACAAAAGTGTGTCCCAGGTCTGTCTGGACGACGGCAGCAACTAGTTTTGGAAAGGCGTTTCAACGGCAAGGAACAACCGGCGGATGTCTTTGGGAAAAGGTAAGAAATGAAATCACACCTGACGTTACAGTTTCTCCAGCCCCTCCTCTTCAACATGATCAAGGATCTTTTGGAGAGGAGCTAAAAATAACAAATTCGGAAGATAAAAAAATCCCAGAACAAATCATAATTGACCATTTGAGGCTGGAGAAATCTGACTGGGACTGAACACTTATCCTGATGTGTTCAGTTAAATTAAATTATTAGATTTAAAGGTAAAAAGATTTGACAGGTTTCCTGTTTGCAGGTTTCTCTCCGGGTGCTCCGGCTTCCTGCCACAGTCTGAAATTGAGACTGTTTACTTAATTGGTTTCTAAATTTTGCTTAGGTGTGATTTCTTTTCTTTTCTTTTCTTTGAATAAGACATTTGCCTGGGTCTGAGTTCCTGCCTGGGTTCTTTTGTCTTTATGGGGTTTGCATTTTCTCCAAGTGCATTAGTGGGTTCTCTCCGGCTTCATCCCAGAGTCCAACAAAATGACTGTTGGTTGATTTGGCTTGTCTAGTTGACCTTTGCCCCCTCTCTTCAAAAAGTAGTTTCCAGTTTGCAGGTTTCTCTCCGGGTACTCCGGCTTCCTGCCACAGTCTAAAATCACAACTTTAGTTAATTGGTCTCTATATTCTGCTAAGGTGTGATTAAAACATTTCTTTTGTTTTCTAAAATGTGGATTACCACAGCAAGATGGCTGCCCCTTGCTGTGGTAATCCATCTGCTCAGGATGGTGTTTCTGGGCTTCCTAAGCTGCAGGTCGGTGGGTAAATTAGCCCAGAAGGTATAGGGGGTGTCAAACCGCTGCCGCAGCTTCGGGAACCCAGCCTTGGCTCTTCTGTCTTCATGGGGATTGAATGTTCTCCAAGTGGGGCCAAAACTATCCATCCATCCAGCAAGGGGGCAACGTTGGTGGTGCAGGAGGCGAATCCCTGAAGGCCGGTCCGGCGGACAATGTCGGCGCAGGGGCCGGACCACCTGGAGGCGACGAGGGAGCCCTGGGACCACCTAGAGGCGACGAGGGAGCCCTGGGACCACCTGGAGGCGACGAGGGAGCCCTGGGACCACCTAGAGGCGACGAGGGAGCCCTGGGACCACCTGGAGGCGACGAGGGAGCCCTGGGACCACCTGGAGGCGACGAGGGAGCCCTGGGACCACTTAGAGGCGACGAGGGAGCCCTGGGACCACTTAGAGGCGACGAGGGAGCCCTGGGACCACCTGGAGGCGACGAGGGAGCCCTGGGACCACCTGGAGGCGACGAGGGAGCCATGGGACCACCTAGAGGCGACGAGGGAGCCCTGGGACCACCTGGAGGCGACGAGGGAGCCCTGGGACCACCTGGAGGCGACGAGGGAGCCCTGTGACCACCTGGAGGCGTTGAGGGAGCCCTGAGACCACCTGGAGTCGTCGAGGGAGCCCTGGGACCACCTGGAGGCGTCGAGGGAGCCCTGGGACCACCTGGAGGCGTCGAGGGAGCCCTGGGACCACCTGGAGGCGTCGAGGGAGCCCTGAGACCACCTGGAGTCGTCGAGGGAGCCCTGGGACCACCTGGAGGCGACGAGGGAGCCCTGTGACCACCTGGAGGCGACGAGGGAGCACCAGGAGGCGGAAAATCGGAGGGCCTTCCATTGAGGAAGCTGAGCCTGTGGACTCTGGGTTGGGCTCTTCAGTCTCCGGGGATGAGGTCGCCGAGGTGCTTAAAAAGCTCCTCGGTGGCAGGGCCCCGGGGGTGGATGAGATTCGTCCGGAGTTCCTTAAGGCTCTGAATGTTGTAGGGTTGTGTTGGCTGACGCGACTCTGCAATATTGCATGGACATTGGGGGCAGGTCCCCTGGATTGGCAGATTGGGGTGGTGGTCCCCCTGTTCAAAAAGGGGGACCAGAGGGTGTGCTCCAATTACCGGAGTGTCACACTCTTAAACCTCCCTGGCAAGGTCTATTCAGGGGTCTTGGAGAGGAGGTTCTATCGGATAGTTGAACCTCGGATTCAGGAAGAGCAATGTGGTTTTCGTCCTGGTTGTGGAACACTGGACCAGCCAAGGTGTTGAGGGGATCCTTTTTGGTGGCCTTAAGATCACGTCTCTGCTTTTTGTGGATGATGTGGTCCTGTTGGCTTCATCAGGTCGTGATCTGCAGCTCTCGCTGAAGCGGTTTGCAGCCGAGTGTGAAGCGGCCGGGATGAAGATCAGTGCCTCCAAATCTGAGTCCATGGTCTTCAGCCAGAAAAGGGTAGAGTGCCTTCTCCGGGTCGGGGGTGGAGGGGTGGGAGTAGGAGGTGTCCTGCCCCAAGTGGAGGAGTTCAAGTATCTCGAGATCTTGTTCACGATTGAGGGAGAAGAAGGGAGCTGGAGATCGACAAGCGGATTGGCACAGCGTCTGCCGTCAAGCGGGCGCTGTACCGGTCTGTCGTGGTGAAGAGAGAGCTGAGTGAAAAAGCGAAGCTCTCGATTTACCGGTCGATCTACGTTCCCACCCTCATCTATGGTCATGAGCTTTGGGTCATGACCGATAGAACGAGATCACAGATACAAGCGGCCGAAATGGGTTTTCTCCGTAGGTTGTCTGGGCTCTCCCTTAGAGATAGGGTGAGAAGCTCAGTCATCCGGGAGGGACTCAGAGTAGAGCCGCTGCTCCTTCACATCGAGAGGAGCCAGTTGAGGTGGCTTGGGCATCTGGTCAGGATGCCTCCTGGACGCCTCCCTGATGAGGTGTTCCGGGCACGTCCCACCGGGAGGAGGCCCCGGGGAAGACCCAGGACACGCTGGAGGGACTATGTCTCTCGGCTGGCCTGGGAACGCCTCGGGATTCCCCTGGAGGAACTGGAACAAGTGGCTGGGGAGAGGGAAGTCTGGTCCTCCCTTTTTAAGATCCTACCTCCAACCCAACCTACCAACGATGGATGGATGGATGGATGGATGGATGGATGGATGGATGGATGGATGGATGGATGGATGGATGGATGGATGGATGGATGGATGGATGGAGTAAAAATATTGCAGTGATAGTAAACATAGGTAGTAAATTCAAGTCTAGGATTCCTGTATAAAGCCTGTTTTACGGCACATTTCAGCAACAGCAGTTCTTGTTGCTTTACATCACAAGTCATAGAAATAAATAACAAAGATATTTATCATTTTTAATCTGTTCTTCAGGTTCAAAATGTTTTTCTATCCTTTTATCTTCACAATTTCATGGAACGTCTGTAGAAATGTGATTATAAATGCTAACATTTGTATTAGCTCCTACATGTTTAGCATTGAGGCTATTTTAGGCTAGCATAGCTTTCTGACAGGCTAACTGCTTTTAGCACAACTTGAACACACTGGTGTCTCCCAGCATCCAATCAGATCGTGGCGCCGCAGGCCCAGGTAGAGCAGCCTGCGCCTTCCTCACTCCTCCTCTTCCTCACTCACACATTGATCAGATTGTCTCATTTAATCTGGTGATAAAATAATTTAAACCGGAAGAATCAAATTCACATTTATTATCATTGATTATTATTATTGTTATTATTATTATTACTAGTATTGTTTGTTTTGATCGGAGCTTTTCTCCACCAGGTGGCTTCAGAATAATTAATAATTTAGATTTTTTTGCATTGTTTTATCTGACATATTAATAAAAATCTGGATGTTTTCAGGTTTATTCCAGTCAGGTGATTTACCTGCTGGGTAAACAGAAACAAAATCCTGACCTGCCTGCTGGGACGAGTTTAATGTTCACTGCAGTCCAATCATGTTAGAATAAATGTTGTTATTAACCATAAATTTGTTGATTTATTACTCAATTGATTGATTGATTGTAAATCAGGATTTCCTGTCTGACTGATGGATGTTTCATCATTTTGGTGTTTCAATGTTGGTGGTTCTGTTGCTCCGGGTCAGGGCCGTGCAGAGACCTATGGAGGGGCCGGGGCTCAAATTTAAAAAAGGGGCACATTGAACAAAAACTCCGTACAACAACATAGCAACAACCCATATTAATCAAGAATCTAATTGGTTCCTACTGTATCATTGCCATCATGTGGGGAAATTCAAAGCAAATCTAGTCTATATTTTTCCCAACAGGTATAAAGTTTCTGTTTCTGCTGCTGACAGTCCTGGAGATCTGAGCTGATCTGAGACTGTAGCTGTTAAACAGACCAGAGGAGAGAAGGTCAAAGGTTATGAAGTTATGAAATAAGAAAATTTGCTGCCATTTTACTAATTAAGTCCTAATAATATCTATTTAACCTCTAGAACAACCTGGCTGCAGATTGATTTATAGATCAAAAAGCTCAAAGGGGTTAACTCTATATAATAGTTTGATGTTAGACTTCTAGATCTAGAATTATAAGACTGGGATATCAAGGCAAAGAAAACTCAATAGCTGCTGGTAGGGGCCATTCAGGGGCCTCCAGACACTCAGGGGCCCCTAGAAATGGTTTAATTGTAACACAGACCGTAGATCTAAACCTGTAGCATCATTTATAGAGAATGACAATGTTATTACATTTTATTTAATGCATTCAGCTGAGAAAAATAGATAGTACATTTAGGATTTAATTAGGACGTTTACTTTGTAAAAGTTTAAAGAATCATCTTGATAGTTTGATTGTTGTGTTACCATGGCTACAATATGGTGTAATCTTTGTGTTTGAATTGGGTTTGTTCACAAATGCATCACAGCAAATAACCAATAATCAGTGATTGATTTTAAACTGGGCCAATAAACCTGGTCTCCTTCTCACAGATTCACCTGATCGATATTTAAACATGTTAGTGATGCTGAGGTTCTTAGTAGGACGGGTTCCAGAGGGTTCTGTCTAAGGCCCCATATTACCTTGGGCCGGCCCTGGAGGAACAGCTGCTGTGATGCGCATCTCTGGAGTCTACCTGGAATCTACCTGGAATCCACCTGGAACTCCTTTCAAAACAGTCAGTTTCAATGAACCACCCATAGGGAAAATACCACTTTTTACCGATTCATCCACACCATACACACTTTTTTTCTCCATATTTAATTATCATACAGTCAAACATTTCACCCGGAGGAGGAGATTGCGTTCTGGAACCACGTAGACCCATTCTTCTTGAATTGGGTGGCTTATCCTCTTTAGACTGCAAACGTCTTTGCAGAATCCAACAAATCAGCTTTGTGGTCGCTCTGCCTCTTACTGCTCTAAGAGGGGCCTTTATTTCCGATAAAGGTCTTTAGGATTCTCTAAGGGTTTAGTTCCCTCAATGTAGAAAACCAAAACTCAAGAAAATACTTGCCTTGTTTACCAATAAGGACTTTCACTAGGACTCTAACCTAGAAACCTGTGGTTCCTTTTTTTTCTCTTAACCCGGTTTGGGACTCGAACCCAAACATCTGGGAGGGACTCTACCCCACCCCTCTTTTATTTATTTATTTTATATATTTTTAAATTTTTATTTCCTCTGGGACTTTAACCCAACTTTTCCTCTTAATACTGCCAATCTCTATTCCCCAGCGTGAAAGGTGAATAGAGATCCTTTAATACAGTGATGCCCAACCCCCGGGCAAGAAATAATTAAATATTTCCGTTTTATGTATTACTTGAGTCTGGAGGATCTATTGTTTTGAAAATCATTTAACCGGATTCTCTCGGTTACGTCTTGCGCGCCAACATTGAGCCCACAAGCAGCAAAATGAGTAAGAAACAGATCAGATGTCTTTGGAAAGTTTCTTAGCGAAGTGGAAAAGACCCAGAGAAGAGACAGGAAAATAGATTTACCCTGGTAGGTTATTCCCACATTCCAAGCCCGCTCTGCATAATGTGGTGACCAGCTCGTTAATGAGGCAATGAAGCTTCAAACTGCTTCGCCATGTAGAGACCAAGCACCCTGAGCATAAGCAACACTTAAGCCCACACAGTTTTCATAGAGACCAGGATCAACAGCAGCCGAAATGAGGATTAACAATCGCTTTAGAGGTTTTATGGAAAACCTCTGTTTCCACCAGAAGACTATTGTGGAGAGGGAGGACCCACTAAGCCCCATAAAGATCACAAAAAACATGAGACGCCTTGAACGAGACTTCAGATCTGTGGCACACTTTTTTAGAAACCTGTCTGCTTTATCCAGCTGGCGCTCTGTGTACATGACAGCCTGTTTTTTCTGTCTGTACATGTGCACAGTGTGGTTTAGCTGGACCATTTCCTCCATCGTGCTCCTCATGATTTTCCACCTTTCCATAAATTATTTAATTACCAAAGGCTGGAGGATCCCGAGGAGCATCATACCCGACATGTGTGAGCCAGGGGAACATCTGAAAGGCACAAGTGTCTTACAGATGGTCCACTTGGCTTTCGATTCTGCTCAGAAAACTCAGGAGCTTTTTGAAAACATGGCCGACACGCTTGAGAAGATCAAAAATCTGTGCATTTGGGTCCGGCCAGAGCTCACTGTAAAGATCTACGTGGGACTTTGGCTGGTTTTTATCTTCTCATTGGTGTTGCCATACCAGCTGCTGGGTTTTATCATAGGTGTTTCTGTAGGGATCAAGTTTTTCATCATTGACTTGATCTTTGAAAGGTTCCCGAAGCTGTGGCAGCGGTTTATCACCCCCTACAACTTCTGGGCTAGTTTACCCACCGACCTGCAGCTGAGGGAGCTCAGAAACACCTGGTGGAGCAGATGGATTGCCACAGCAAGGGCCAGATGGAGCTCGGCCCGAAGGAGCATTTCTAATGCTCTTCTCGGTGCCAGAGAGAGGCGTTTTTTCCCTCAACGCTCCCACTTCATTGGGACCTTTCAAACGTGGCGACGTCGGGTTAGGAGAAGATAGCGGACCAAAGTGTGTCCCAGGTCTGTCAGGACGATGGCAGCAACTGGTTTTGGAAAGGCGTTTCAACTGCAAGGAACAACCGACGGATGTCTGTGGGAAAAGGTAAGAAATTAAGTCACACATCGGACACAGAAAACAGCGATGACGTTGTGACAAAAATGCGCTTCTTGCCCAGAGAGCAAGAAAAGCCAAAGAGTGATTTGAATGAGATTAAAGGACTTCTAGAATCACTTTACTAGAAAACCAATTCTTACAGAAAGAGCTGAAGAAATTGAAGGATGAGCCCCTCATAGATTCACTTAAACAGGAACTGGAGAAAGAACTATCCAAACGCATTGAGCTGGAACAGAAAGTCATAAAATTAGAAGTTCAGGATTCTCCATCTCAGTCATCAAAACCTCCATTCCCTCAACCTACAGAAAAACATAAAGAGAACTTCCTGAATCGGCTTCACGATCATTTCGGAGTTTTCATGGAAAACTTCCGTTTCCACCCAATCACAATAGATCAAAGAAGTTCTAAAGATTTAATGTGTTGCGCTCCAACATTGAGCCCACACACTTTTCATAGAGACCAGGAACAACGGCAGCCAAGATGAAGATCCGCGATCGCCTTAGAGCGTTTTAAGAAAAACTCAGTTTCCACCCAAAGGCGATTGTGGAGAGGGAGGACCCACTAAGCCCCATAAAGATGACAAAGAACATGAGACGCCTTGAACGAGACTTCAGACCTGTGGCACACTTTTTTAGAAACTTGTCTGCTTTATCCAGCTGGCGCTCTGTGCACATGACTTTCTGTTTTTTCTGTATCTACATGTGCACAGTGTGGTATAGCTGGACCATTCCCTCCATCCTGCTCCTCGTGATTCTCCACCTTTCCATAAATTATCTAACTTCCAAAGGCTGGAGGATCCCGAGGAGCATCATACCCGACGTGTGTGAGCCAGGGGAACATCTAAAAGGCAACCCAAATATCTTACAGATGTTCCACTTGGCTTTCGATTCTGCTCAGAAAACTCAGAAGCTTTTTGGAAACATGGCCGACATCCTTGAGAAGATAAAAAATCTGTGCATGTGGGTCCGGCCAGAGCTCACTGTAAAGAGCTACGTGGGACTTTGGCTGGTTTTTATCTTCTCATGCGTGTTTCCATACCAGCTGCTGGGCTTCATCATAGGTGTTTCTGTAGCGATCAAGTTTTTCATCATTGACTTGATCTTTGAAAGGTGCTCGAAGCTGCAGCAATGGTTTGACGCCCCCTACAACTTCTGGACTAATTTACCCACTGACCTGCAGCTGAGGGAGCTCAGAAACACCTTCCTGAGCCAGACGAGAAGAAAGTGGCGGCTGATACCACAGCACAAAGAGAGGAGCTTTTCACGAGGCTTTCAACCTTCCGGAGAGTGAGCGGGTATGGAGAAGATAATTGGACTATTACTTTCCTTAGAAGAAGTCGGACATAGTTGTCTCTCAATTCCCTCAGGATGATGAGAGCGACTGGTTTTGGAAAGGTGTTTCAACTGATGGAGTGGCCCTCCTGGGGACTCTCTTGTTCTGCTGGGGGACTTCAACGCTCACGTGGGCAATGACAGTGAGACCTGGAGGGGCGTGGTTGAGAGGAACGCTCACCCCCGCCTCCCGATCTGAACTCGAGTGGTGTTCTGTTGTTGGACTTCTGTGCTCGTCACGGATTGTCCATAACGAACACCATGTTCAGGCTTAAGGGTGTCCACTTGGCACCAGGACGCCCTAGGCCCCAGTTTGATGATCGACTTTGTTGTCGTTTCATTGGACCTGCGGCCGTATGTCTTGGACACTCGGGTGAAGAGAGGTGCAGAGCTGTCCACTGACCACTACCTGGTGATAAGTCGGCTCCGGTGGTGGGGGAGGAAGCCGGTCAGACCTGGCAGGCCCAAACGTGTTGTGAGGGTCTGCTGGGAACGTCTGGCAGAATCCCCTGTGAGACGGAGCTTTAACTCACATCTCCGGCAGAACTTTGAACAAGTTCCGGGGGAGATGGGGGACATTGAGTCTGAGTCGGCCATGTTCCATGCCTCCATTGTCAAGGCGGCTTATCGGAGCTATAGCCACAAGGTTGTCAGTGCCTGTCGCGGTGGCAACCCTCTAACCCGTTGGTGGACACCTTCGGTGAGGGATGCTGTCAGGCTGAAGAAGAAGTCCTATCAAGCCTTTGTGGCCTGTGGGACTCCGGAAGCAGCTGATGGGTACCAGTGGGTGAAGTGGCATGCGGCTCAGGTGGTTACTGAGGCAAAAACCTGGGTGTGAGAGGACTTTGGAGAGGCCATGGAGAAAGACTTCCGCACAGCTTCGAGGTGATTCTGGTGCACCATCCGGCATCTAAGGAGGGGCAAGCAGTACAGCACCATCACTGTTTATAGTGGGGATGGTGTGCTGCTGACCTCAACTTGGGACGTTGTGGGCCGGTGTGCAGAATACGTCGAAGACCTCCTCAATCCTACCAACATGAAAAAATAAAATAAAATAAATAACCCATTCTTTTCTATGTGTCTGTCAAATGTTCTTTCAATGATTGTTTGGTCTTTTCAATGTGTCTGTCAAATGTTCATTCAATGTCTCACGGCTAGTGACCAGTCGGGTCACCATCTACCAGTTCACTCGGTCCTCTGGGCTGGGGTTCGCCATCCAAGTTCTGGAGAGGATGATCTTGACCTGGAACAAGGCCAAAGTAAAGCATCTTAAAATACAGGATGCTAATATCAATAAAGCTTAAGCTACAATTCAAAGAGATATTTCATCATTTCTCAAGTTTTTTTCATGTTGTACAACAATATTCAAGTTATCAGAGTTCAATATTACCAACACATCAGTAAAACTAAAGAAATTAGCTTATATGTGGTAATACACACACACACACACACATATATATATATATATATATATATATATATATATATATATATATATATATATATATATATATATATATATATATATATATATATATATATATGGGCCAATGAAGTACATCTATAACACTATATTTAACATCAGAATGTGGATTAGAAGCTCACATTAGCTCTGACCTACTCAGAACAGAAAGTTCCCAAGCAATGCTAACAGAAAAGCACATTACAGCACCATGAACCATGAATTAGCACCGTTGAAATATTAGAACATGTGCTAATAGAAAAATAAGTGCAACTACATAGATAAAATACAACATACACAATAATAATAATAAAAAATCTTACAATACAATTTTATTTTTATTACATTTGATCAGTTACTCGGTATTTTATCCAATTTTCAGCGAATTTACTGAGCCAACTGCCAAGGGCGTGCTTGGCAGTTGGCTCACCGATGCTCCGATGCTACACGACGCTACAAGGGGATTTTTCCGGGCTTCAGCCGCTCACAAGGGAAGCTTTCTGAGATTTAATAAAAACGGATTTACTATTTTGAATGATATATGTTGCGAATCTATTTTAATGTTGTTTCTTCTTACCGATTTCCAAGAGTCTGTCAAATTTGACAAGATCTCCAGGCTATTAGCAGAAACAACCGTTAGCGCTGAGTTCTCAAGCGTGTCTGACGCAGTCTGAGCAAAATCTCAGCACATCAGTTAAAGAGGCGGGACAATCAACCTTATTGGCTGATGTGAAATCACACTGTGCCAGCTATTGGTTGTTTAATCCGTCACTAAAAGCAATCACTAAAAGCATATGTCAAAGTTTTTAAAGATTTTTAGAACTTTTTATCTATATTTATGAACATATTTATTAACTTATTTTTTTAACTTTATTACTTTTAACTCTTACTGTATAATAAGACATGAAATCTATTTATACTTTTTAATCTTGTAGAAGAAGACATTAAATCAACATCTATTAATTATTTACTTTTGTTTTTAACACTGGGTTACAGTTGGGATTCCCCCCTGGAGGAGTTGGAACAAGTGGCTGGGGAGAGGGAAGTCTGGGCCACCCTTTTTAAACTGCTACCCCCACGACCCAACCCTGGATAAAGTGGAAGAAAATGGATGGATGGAGTAAAAATATTGTAGCCATAGTAAAAATAAGTAGTAAATTCAAGTCTAGGATTCCTGTATAAACCCTGTTTTATGGCACATTTCAGCAACAAGGTAGTTCTTGGTGCAGGCCCAGGTAGAGCAGCCTGCGCCGCTTCACATTCCTCCTCTTCCTCACTCACACATGGATCAGATTTTCTCATTTAATCTGGTGATAAAATCATTTAAACCTATAATTTAAACTGTTCAGCTACCTGACGGGCCGCCGCGTCAGCGAGGCGTGCCAACTCGCCCAGAGGGAAGGTGAGAGGAGCGGACAGAACCTCGGGTTCTGATGGAGACCGGCAGAACCTGATAGTGAATTTAAACTGGAGCTATAAACAGTGTTTGGCAAATGAGTGTGTGTAACCATGGTGATGTGTGTGTTTAGGCGACCACCGCCTGAACTACACTACACTACAAGGTGTATTTGACTGGTTCAGGTATCAAGATAACGGTAATATTCCTGAGAATACTCTGGAAGTCTAAAAATCAACACTTGTATTACTGAGAAAGAACAAATACATATGGCACACAGTGAAAAAATACTAAATAAAAATAATAAATTCTAATAGAATACATTACGTAATGTGAATTTTCTTTAAAAGCATCCAGTGGAAACATAGAACCTCTAGCAATTCACAATGCAGGTTCTGACCAATTACTGGACCAAATTTCATTCCAAAAACCTGAACCATAGACATTTTAGAAAGGTATTGGTTGATAAAATTCCAGGCAAACATTCCAAATGTGCCATTTTTGGACATTTTGGCACCAATTACAAATTTCTTTCTTTTTTTAAATTTATTTTTTCCCCAACCTATATCTTGCTATAAATATTATTTGCAAAATAATAACAGTGATTTTTTTTTGTAAACAATATAATAGTGAACTAGAAAATTTCGGAAGAAATTTAGCCGGGGCCTGCCAAGGCGTGCCCGTCGGTTTGGGCCCGGCGTTGTCACGCTACAAATTAGCATCGATGCTAAAGAACGCTGCAACGTAATCAATAGCATGTGGAGAATCACAAGAACGTTAAGTAAGGTGGACGTGCACCATTCAGTAAGATTTAAAATTTTCTCAAGGCTTTTATTTTGGAAGTTTTGTTAAACTTCATTTGAAAGGGCCAAACTAATCCCATGCGTAATAGTCACTGGGTTAAAATAGTTATATAATGCTGAAAACACAAGTAGTTGATGTAAAAATATTAAAGGCTTTTATTTTGAAATGTTTGTTAAGCTTCATTTCAAAGCGCCAAACTAATCCCATGTTTATCAGTGCTTTGGATAAAAAATTCACATAATGCCCAAAAGAGCAAATACCTGATGTAAAATTGTCAAGGCTTTTAATTTGAAATTTTCAGTATGCTTCATTTCAAAGGGCCAAACTAATACCATGTGTAACAGTGCTTTGGATGAAAAAGTCAAATAAAGCCAAAAAGAGCAATTACATGATGTAAAAATATTCAAGGCTTTTATTTTGAAATTTTCATTAAGCTTAATTTTTATTGCCCCAATAAACCCATGTCTAATAGTCATTGGGTAAATCAGTTATATAATGCTCAAAACACAAGTAGTTGATTTAAAAATATTAAAGGCTTTTATTTTGAAATTTTTGTTAAGCTTCATTTCAAAGGGACAAACTAATCCCATGTGTAATAGTCATTAGGTTAAATCAGTTATATAATGCTGAAAACGCAAGTAGTTGATGTAAAAATATTAAAGGCTTTTATTTTGGAATTTTTGTTAGACTTCATTTCAAAGCGCCAACCTAATCCCATGAATAACAGTCATTGGGTTAAATCAGTTATATAATGCTCAAAACAGCAATAATCTCATGTAAAAATTCTCAAGGCTTTTATTTTGAAATTTTCAGTATGCTTCATTTCAAAGTTTCAAACTAATACCATGTGTAACAGTGCTTTGGATGAAAAAGTCAAATAAAGCCAAAAAGAGCAATTACGTCATGTAAAAATATTCAAGGCTTTTATTTTGGAATTTTTGTTATATTCAAGGCTTTTATTTTGAAATTATTATTATGCTTAATTTTAAAGTTCCAAACTAATCCCATGTGTAACAGTTACTGAGTTAAATCAGTTATATACAGCCCATAGCAGCAATTAGTTCTAAAGGCCAGTTCTCAGTCCTGATCTGTTTCAACTGAGGATAGATAGAACTACAGCGATGCGTATTTGTAGTCCTAATCAGCAGCCAATAGCCTCTTGAGTTCCGTTGCTATGGTAAATAAGTTTCTCACCAAGGTGTGAACTGTTAGTGACAGAGCCTGAGACAGCCTAGAAAATCCTGTCGCATGACTTTGCTCTGAAGCACCGTGACAGAAAACCGTACGGTCTAGATAAATTTCGAAAACATTTTACCGGAGCAGACATGCGTATCAATGTGAGGACCGATTTTGATACCAATCGTGCGATATTTGTGGGCGTGATGGCGATTTCAAAATTATTTTGGGGTGAAAAAGTTCTCTTGATTTCTCACTCTAATCAGTGAGAGACGCACTCTAATTTTAGGAAAAATGAGAAACTTTGGGTCGCTTAGAGACAAATTGTGGACAAACCGTAATTGGTATCGACGAGCCGTCTTCACTTTCGAAGAGATCACAGACGTATCTACAAAATGAAATTTGAATGGCATTTCTACGTGAATTCGTGACGACACAGAAAATCCTCAAAAATAGGGTATTTCTAGGATTTTTCCCATTGACTTATAATGGGGTTTTTTTCGTAGTTTTTTGCGAATTATGTCGCCATGTTAACCCCGAATCCCACCAAAAGTAATAGCTCCAATGGCGTGAATTTTCTGCACATTTTGATACCTCATTTGTAGGTGTGCACGCAGCGGTACGAGCCGCATTAACGGTTACGGATGAAAAATAAAGAATTGGGAGAATAGCAATAGGTTCCTGCCATTGCTTTGCATGGCAGGCCCCAATTAGTACTAAAAAGCACAGTCCTGGGCGCTCTGGTTATAGAAGCATTGAGTCAGAAAACCAAATATACAGGGGAGATTTTCTGCAGCCCATTGGTTGATTTGGGTGATTGACACATCTAACAGCCAATAGAATCAGGTTGATTACAAAATCCCATAGCAACATCATTCACCAATCCTAAACGAGCTGAAACGCATTTGCGTAAACGACCGGAAAGCTCCAGCTAACAAAGAAAGTCGTTTGAGTATAGAGGCGGTATCCATGGAGACAGAAAATTTGAAAATGGTGAGAAATCACATCAGTGTGACACAAGAACAACAGATTACAGTACCTGAGTGGAAATATTTACTCTAACATGGATTATGACCACGAAACGGCAAAGGTAGAACTGAATTTATGTTTTATGGGTACAGAGTGATACAAAGGGCAACCAGTTTGATAAACTCTTCTGAAATAACAAATTTGCTCAGTTTGCATGTAGTATACTAGAAATGTCCTTAATCCAATAATCTGTCATATTTTACATTAGAACGGGATTTACCAGAAAGACTGAACTGATTCAGACTAACAGAAGGTTATAACAATGTAAATGTAAAACTAGCGTCATGAAATAAGTGCCATGTTGCAAAAAGCAATGAATCAATTAATTGTATGATCAGTTAAAACAAACTTAATAATTTCCATTTGCCTGATTTATTGTTTTTCTATTTCTGCCTAAATCTGGATGATGAAAGTTTTCAGTCTGGAGTTTTGGTCTCAACCAGATCTTTTTTTGAAGGATAATTTAGTTTATAGAGACTTAATAATCCTTTTTATTTGTTGTTTCTCTTGTTTTAATTATTTTGGTTATTTAAAAGGTCTTCCAGTTCCAGTGTTGAATCTTCATTAGAATTTAAAGTTTATTGACAAATGAAAATCTGTTCTTGCATTGTAATTGTCATGGTAGAGTTAATTGTCTTAGCCCACATGCAGAACACTACAGGAGGTCATAGAATCAGTTAAAGATGTTTATTATAACAAGGGTGGATGATGAAGAATAGAGGGGAGGAACACCTCAGGATGGACTCACGGAACAGTCGGCTCACTACGAGACAGTCAAAGGAGATGATGAGTTCAGGGAAAATGGGAAAAGGAAGTGATCAACGGAGCTGGGCTAATCTTACTTGTGAGGCAGACGGCCAATCCAGGAAAGGGGTTCGGCTGAGGAGTCGGGGCTTACGTAGGCTGACAGTCCGTGTTCCAGGAAGCAGAGGCTACAGCCGTAGCGGATCTGCACGGAGGTGGGCAGACGTGGGGGAGGACGGACAGGTAAGAGCGAGAACACCAGGAGACCGAAGAGCGAAGACCACCAGCGGGGAAGGAGTCCAGGACCACTAGCGATCGACGGAAGAAGTGAGAGTGGACTCAGGCAACCAGCGGGTAAGACCCGCGGCGTCGCGAGGAGGATGTTTCCAGAAATCACCAGTGGAGATCGTCTGTGGAGGATCTTGAGCATCACAGGAAAACAAACCCTGAAGGCAGGAAAGACAACGAACAAATTACTCAGGACGAACTACGAGGAAGGCTCAGAGAAGGAAAATTCTCTAGGAGGCTCAGGGGTACCGTAACTGGCTAACACTCAAGCGAAGAGGTACTGGCGGTCATCTCCTCTTGTACTCCCGGTAGGATGAGGTAATTGGGTTCAGGTGAGCAGAGCCGCAACAGGCTCTCCCAGGTAACCCAAAGAGTCTTGATGCCTCCTGGTGGACACACCTAGATGCAACAAGGAAACCCCACACACCTCGATCCCTGACAGTTATACCATTGCCATTGTACAACAATATTACCGTTTATCACAATAACTTCTGGGACAATTTATTGTCCTGTAACATTTGTTGTTGTGACCAGGGGCACAACTACATACTTTCTGAGGTGTATGCGAACATGTCATCGCATGTCATAATTTAATATATATTTGAGCCAAAGAGCCACTTCTGTTAGACTGTGTCTAGAACCGCCTGTGGGCTGCAGGTCTGAGGCTTTTTGTTAGCATGTTTTCTATCATTCTTATAGCTTGATAGGAAGCCTGATCCAAACTGGCAACCCACATTAATAAAATGTTGAAATAATATTAACCACAAAACACTGCATTTATAAAAGATATCAAAAAATTTTCCTACACAATCCTAACAAACGTTTTTAATGTTGAAAAAAATAAACGGTTTCTCTTCACAATATTTATTTATTTACTATTAATCTATTTGTATGATTTGTTCTTTAAATCGCCATTTATATTATTTTTAGGTCTCAGGAAATGACTGAGGGATGAAGAGACTGATGTCTGGTTCTTTAGGTTCTGACGGGTCTGCGGTTCCTCTCCTGACCCATTCTGTCTGATATCAAACAACCCACTGTGCGCCACTGAATATCGCCGACACATTTTTTAATGCCCCTATTAAACTTCACTCTGGTTGTTTAGCCTGGAATGTTTGTCTTCCTACTACCGTCTGTGTTTTTGTCAGAGGTTTTGCTTCTAAGGACGGTGTTTTATCGGGTGGACATTTTAAAAAGACGCGGGTTGGTAGCAGCTCACCGCGCCTGCGTAGCAACCGTCTCTAGGTAACCATGACAACAGCGTCAGTTCGTGGGGAGGCGAGGAGGAGGTTCGTATTTAGGTCCCGAAACGACAATTTAGCTGACCTTAATATTTCCTCTGTTTTGTTTTGGTCGTTATTATTACACTTATTGTCGAGATGTGTGTGATAGGTGTGTCTATCAGACATTTATAGCAATACGGAATAAATCGCGTCCCGTATTGGACAACAACAACCGCCTGTCATTTTAGCCTAGCTTAAGCTAACCTGAATATTTACAACTCTCTTGTTGCTACACTGACATTACTTACCTTCTGTCTTTCAACCACTTTGAAAAGCTTTTCTTCGTCTCTCCAACATCTTTATTCCTCCCCCTCTTCCGTTTTCTGTTTTGTGCCCTGGTGTTTTTTCTGCCGCCCCATCTTTAGCTCCCTGTAGTCGAGAGCATTACTACAATTCAAATTTAAAAGAAAAAAAAAAACGCGCCTCAGCTCATTCTCGAAGGGCCGCTGCTCGAGCTACATGGGAGGGGAGAGCAGCTGGCAGGAGGGGAGGGCCGCCTGATCAGTGCTGTTCCTCTGTTATTGATCATTTCATACACAAACAGCTGTTAAGTACATAAAATGCTGACTAGAAAAAAAAAAATCCCCACATCATTTTTGCGCCCCGTCTAGTGCAGCGCCCCCTATGCGTTGCACACACTGCATACCCGCTTTTTGAGCCACTGGTGGTGACAGACCTATGCAACAGTAAACATTGAGACTTTTCTTTAACAACCAAGGTTTTTCTTCAGTGTTAATGATGGTCAGTGATGTCGGAAAGGATTTCACTGGACTTATTTCGAGCAGTTCTTAAAGATAGGCAACAAGATTCTATGAAACAGTGTCATTGTTTTTAAATTGTTTTTATTGTTTTATACTTGTGCATATGTATTAATTGTTTTTATCTTGTAACCAGGTTGCTATGTATTGCAAATTTTTGCTCAGGTCCGTCTTGAAAATGAGACCTAGATCTCAACGGGGTTTACCTGATTAAATAAAGGAATATGAAAAACAGCGTTTTTTATATCTCAGTGTTGAATTGAATCCAGCTGTGCCCCCCAGATGTTCCTGCAGCGACCCAAGGATGAAGAAGTTCTAATGACGTTTTGATGAAGTTCTGAGACAGGCAGGAAGTTGGGAACTGTTAGTTTTAACCTGGTTGCAGGAAGACTGCTGCTGTGTTCCTGCAGCACCACCTGGCGGACAGCGGTAGAACTGCAGCCGCTTTGATTCTCTGTTTTAATGTTTTTCTACTTCCAGCATCAGCAGGTCTGTGTGAGTTCACCTCCTCTGTTCGGTTCAATAAAAACCTGTTTGCTGTGTTGTAAACTCATGCCTGGGTGTTTCTGCTCTCATCTGGAGCCGATCTGGACCGAACCCTGAGTTGGAATCACTGCAGGTTTTGCATCGTTTTGTAGTTTTAGTTTTTTAGATTGCCTCGGTGGTGTTGCACAACATTATAGTGTGATGTAATTTTATCCCTGCTCATTTCTTAAAAGTTCTGGCCCCTCTTGGCCGCTGCAGTTAGAACCAAACAAGTAGCTTCTATTCTACACTAGTCAGAAACTAACTCCCAGAAAACTGCAAAACAACCGAAACACTGAGTTCTTTTAAACCGAGGATAAAACCCACCTGTTTATAACTGCTTTTGATTCATAACTGGAACATTTATTCATGTATATTTATGTATATTTAATTACAAATTGGTCACTTATTTCATAACAGCGTACTGTACTATGTTTTTGCCTTGTGAAGGACTTTGAACTGTCTTGTTGCTGAAATGATCTTTACTAATAAACTTCATTTATTTGTGTAGATAAAAAGCTAAACTTAAATCAGTGGAAATATGCAAAGAAGTCAAACAAGATTAAGATTAAAACTCGCTGTAAAAAAACAACAACAAAAAAACACCTGTTTTCAGTTAATGCTAACATCAGGTGACTGAGGAGAAACCAGGCCAGAACATTTCCTCCTTTCGGGATCGGTTCCAACTGCATCAGATGGACCTGCATTGATTAGATCTTTGAATGAAAAACAGTTCTCTGTTGTTTTGTTTTTTTTAAATTAAATCAGGCAGTATTGTTTAGCCAAGCTTAATGGAATAAATCCTTAACCACTGCACATTTTTGTTACAGGTGGTGCTGGCACAGGAAAAAATCATTTAATCAGGGCAATTGAATATGAATCAAAACGTTTATTGTCGACTGTGAGTCGATAGTTGCTTATCAAAAGTGTTGTTATTGGGTAAAGGAGCACATGTTGTGTAAAAATGTGATGGCTGATATCTGACATCCAGGAGATGAGTTATTGTCACTTCCTGTTTAGTAGTGAAAGATTAGCAAGAACTTCCTGTAGGGTTTGATAGACATGATGTGTTGTTATGAAGAGTTAGATGATCCCATTTGATCATACACACAGTGAAGAAGTAGGGATCAAACAATAATTTCAGTATTTTCTGACAGACTTCATCATCATGTCATTTATGTCACTTATATGTGAATCAAAGTGTAAAAGTAAGAAATCCAGCAGAAAAAACAGGTGACTTCCTGTTGGAAGTGGGTGGGGCAGAGGTTATGTCATCAGGTAACCATGTGAATGTGATGAGGGCTGGTCTATAATGAGACATAGAAAGTCTGATGCAGCTCTGACTTTGTATGTGGAAGTTATTGCACCTTGATGTTTTATGGCAAATAGTCAGACTTTGACACTAAGCCACGCCCACATGAAAAATCCTGTGATAACTGTTTGACCTTCAGTACCTCAAGGTTATGCTGAGTGATTCTGAAGTCCGTATCTCAAAAGCTGTAGGACGAGTTCGATCAGATGAGACGTCTATAAAAAAGAGGAAATGGCGGCTTTGATCCAAAATGACCGTCTTCCTGTTGAGTTTGGACCATGGCTCCAAGAGACGTTTTTGTAGGTCCTGACCAGATACACATGTGTACCAAGTTTCATAAGTCTGGGTTGAAGCATGGCTTGGAGCTGATGTTTTAAAAGCTTCTAGGGGGCGCTGTAGATAAATTAGGCCACGCCCACCAAGGATTCTTATGGATTCCTGTCTGGGGCTGGATAAGGATCCATCCCAGTAAGTTTGGTGCAGCTCAGCTCAAAACTGTGGAATCTAGAGCCAAACATATGGCAATGGTGTTACAGGTCACTTCGCCACGCCGCCACGCCCACCTACTCCATCGAAACCAGTCAGGGTTGGAATACACAACCACTTATACCACCGCAGGTACGGAAAACCACAAACGCAAAAAATCTAATTTGTAGAAATCTACTATTAATCTCTTCATGTTAAATAAAAAATATTACTTAATATTTAAGTATTTAGTCATTATTTCAGCTTGACTGATTCAGAACTGTCCTGATCGTTTCCATAGCAACGATCAGAAGCAAGACCTTGCCCCAGAAGTCCAGTGAGCTCACTGATGAGGTCATAGATGACATCATGTACATCACAATAGATCAAAGAAGTTCTAAAGATTTAATGTTGCCTCCAACATTGAGCTCACAGAGTTTTCAGAGACCAGGAACAACGGCAGCCAAAATGAAGATCCGCGATCGCCTTAGAGCGTTTAGAGAAAAACTTAGTTTCCACCCAAAGGCGATCGTGGAGAGGGAGGACCCACTAAGCCCCATAAAGATCACAAAGAACATGAGACGCCTTGAACGAGACTTCAGACCTGTGGCACACCTTTCTAAAAACCTGTCTGCTTTGTCCAGCTGGCACTCTGTGTACATGACAGCCTGTTTTTTCTGTCTGTACATGTGCACAGTGTGGTTTAGCTGGACATTTTCCTCCATCGTGCTCCTCGGGATTCTCCAACTTTCCATAAATTATTTAATTACCAAAGGCTGGAGGATCCCGGGGAGCATCATACCCGACATGTGTGAGCCAGGGGAACATCTGAAAGGCACAAATGTCTTACAGATGGTTCACTTGGCTTTCAATTCTGCTCAGAAAACCCAGGAGCTTTTTGGAAACATGGCCGACACGCTTGAGAAGATCAAAAATCTGTGCATTTGGGTCCGGCCAGAGCTCACTGTAAAGATCTACGTGGGACTCTGGCTGGTTTTGATCTTCTCATGCGTGTTGCCATGCCAGCTGCTGGGTTTTATCCTAGGTGTTTCTGTAGGGATCAAGATTTTCATCATTGACTTTATCTTTGAAAGGTTCCCGAAGCTGCGGCAGCGGTTTAACACCCCCTACAACTTCTGGGCTAATTTACCCACCGACCTGCAGCTGAGGGAGCCCAGAAACACCTGGTGGAGCAGATGGATTGCCACGGCAAGGGCCCGATGGAGCACGGCCCGAAGGAGCATTTCTAATGCTCTTCTCGGTGCCAGAGAGAGGCGTTTTCTCCCTCAACGCTGGAGGAAACCCTCTCGATTCATTGGGACCTTCCAAAAGTGGCGATGTCGGGTTAGGAGGAGATAGCGGACAAAAGTGTGTCCCGGGTCTGTCTGGACGACGGCAGCAACTAGTTTTGGAAAGGCGTTTCAACGGCAAGGAAGAACCGGCGGATGTCTGTGGGAAAAGGTAAGAAATGAAATCACACCTGACGTTACAGTTTCTCCAGCCCCTCCTCTTCAACATGATCAAGGATCTTTTGGAGAGGAGCTAAAAATAACAAATTCGGAAGATAAAAAAAATCCCAGAACAAATCATTATTGACCATTTGAGGCTGGAGAAATCTGACTGGGACTGAACACTTATCCTGATGTGTTCAGTTAAATTAAATTATTAGATTGAAAGGTAAAAAGATTTGACAGGTTTCCTGTTTGCAGGTTTCTCTCCGGGTGCTCCGGCTTCCTGCCACAGTCTGAAATTGAGACTGTTTACTTAATTGGGTTCTAAATTTTGCTTAGGTGTGATTTCTTTTCTTTTCTTTTCTTTGAATAAGACATTTGCCTGGGTCTGAGTTCCTGCCTGGGTTCTTTTGTCTTTATGGGGTTTACATTTTCCCCAAGTGCATTAGTGGGTTCTCTCCGGCTTCATCCCAGAGTCCAACAAAATGACTGTTGGTTGATTTGGCTTGTCTAGTTGACCTTTGCCCCCTCTCTTCAAAAAGTAGTTTCCTGTTTGCAGGTTTCTCTCCGGGTACTCCGGCTTCCTGCCACAGTCTAAAATCACAACTTTAGTTAATTGGTCTCTATATTCTGCTAAGGTGTGATTAAAACATTTCTTTTGTTTTCTAAAATGTGGATTGCCACAGCAAGATGGCTGCCCCTTGCTGTGGTAATCCATCTGCTCAGGAAGGTGTTTCTGGGCTTCCTAAGCTGCAGGTCGGTGGGTAAATTAGCCCAGAAGGTATAGGGGGTGTCAAACCGCTGCCGCAGCTTCGGGAACCCAGCCTTGGCTCTTCTGTCTTCATGGGGATTGAATGTTCTCCAAGTGGGGCCAAAACTATCCATCCATCCAGCAAGGGGGCAACGTTGGTGGTGCAGGAGACGAATCCCTGAAGGCCGGTCCGGCGGACAATGTTGGCGCAGGGGTCGGACCACCTGGAGGCGACGAGGGAGCTCTGGGACCACCTGGAGGCGTCGAGGGAGCCCTGGGACCACCTGGAGGCGTCGAGGGAGCCCTGGGACCACCTGGAGGCGACGAGGGAGCCCTGGGACCACCTGGAGGCGACGAGGGAGCCCTGGGACCACCTGGAGGCGTCGAGGGAGCCCTGGAACCACCTGGAGACGTCGAGGGAGCCCTGGGACCACCTGGAGGCGTCGAGGGAGCCCTGGGACCACCTGGAGGCGTCGAGGGAGCCCTGGGACCACCTGGAGGCGTCGAGGGAGCCCTGGGACCACCTGGAGGCGACGAGGGAGCCCTGGGACCACCTGGAGGCGTCGAGGGAGCCCTGGGACCACCTGGAGGCGACGAGGGAGCCCTGGGACCACCTGGAGGCGTCGAGGGAGCCCTGGGACCACCTGGAGGCGACGAGGGAGCCCTGGGACCACCTGGAGGTGACGAGGGAGCACCAGGAGGCGGAAAATCGGAGGGCCTTCCATTGAGGAAGCTGAGCCTGTGGACTCTGGGTTGGGCTCTTCAGTCTCCGGGGACGAGGTCGCCGAGGTGCTTAAAAAGCTCCTCGGTGGCAGGGCCCCGGGGGTGGATGAGATTCGTCCGGAGTTCCTTAAGGCTCTGAATGTTGTAGGGTTGTGTTGGCTGACGCGACTCTGCAATATTGCATGGACATTGGGGGCAGGTCCCCTGGATTGGCAGATTGGGGTGGTGGTCCCCCTGTTCAAAAAGGGGGACCGGAGGGTGTGCTCCAATTACAGGAGTGTCACACTCTTAAACCTCCCTGGCAAGGTCTATTCAGGGGTCTTGGAGAGGAGGTTCTATCGGATAGTTGAACCTCGGATTCAGGAAGAGCAATGTGGTTTTCGTCCTGGTCGTGGAACACTGGACCAGCCAAGGTGTTGAGGGGATCCTTTTTGGTGGCCTTAGGATCACGTCTCTGCTTTTTGTGGATGATGTGGTCCTATTGGCTTCATCATGTCGTGATCTGCAGCTCTCGCTGAAGCGGTTTGCAGCCGAGTGTGAAGCGGCTGGGATGAGGATCAGTGCCTCCAAATCTGAGTCCATGGTCTTCAGCCAAAAAAGGGTAGAGTGCCTTCTCCGGGTCGGGGGTGGAGGGGTGGGAGTAGGAGGTGTCCTGCCCCAAGTGGAGGAGTTCAAGTATCTCGAGATCTTGTTCACGATTGAGGGAGAAGAAGGGAGCTGGAGATCGACAAGCGGATTGGCGCAGCATCTGCCGTCAAGCGGGCGCTGTACCAGTCTGTCGTGGTGAAGAGAGAGCTGAGTGAAAAAGCGAAGCTCTCGATTTACCGGTCGATCGACTTTCCCACCCTCATCTATGGTCATGAGCTTTGGGTCATGACCGATAGAACGAGATCACAGATACAAGCGGCCGAAATGGGTTTTCTCCGTAGGTTGTCTGGGCTCTCCCTTAGAGATAGGGTGAGAAGCTCAGTCATCCGGGAGGGACTCAGAGTAGAGCCGCTGCTCCTTCACATCGAGAGGAGCCAGTTGAGGTGGCTTGGGCATCTGGTCAGGATGCCTCCTGGACACCTCCCTGGTGAGGTGTTCCGGGCACGTCCAACCGGGAGGAGGCCCCGGGGAAGACCCAGGACACGCTGGAGGGACTATGTCTCTCGGCTGGCCTGGGAACGCCTCGGGATTCCCCTGGAGGAACTGGAACAAGTGGCTGGGGAGAGGGAAGTCTGGTCCTCCCTTTTTAAGATCCTACATCCAACCCAACCTACCAACGATGGATGGATGGATGGATGGATGGATGGATGGATGGATGGATGGATGGATGGATGGATGGATGGATGGATGGATGGATGGATGGATGGATGGATGGATGGATGGATGGATGGATGGATGGATGGATGGATGGATGGATGGATGGATGGATGGATGGATGGATGGATGGATGGATGGATGGATGGATGGATGGATGGATGGATGGATGGATGGATGGATGGATGGATGGATGGATGGATGGATGGAGTAAAAATATTGCAGTGATAGTAAACATAGGTAGTAAATTCAAGTCTAGGATTCCTGTATAAAGCCTGTTTTACGGCACATTTCAGCAACAGCAGTTCTTGTTGCTTTACATCACAAGTCATAGAAATAAATAACAAAGATATTTATCATTTTTAATCTGTTCTTCAGGTTCAAAATGTTTTTCTATCCTTTTATCTTCACAATTTCATGGAACTTCTGTAGAAATGTGATTATAAATGCTAACATTTGCATTAGCTGCTACATGTTTAGCATTGAGGCTATTTTAGGCTAGCATAGCTTTCTGACAGGCTAACTGCTTTTAGCACAACTTGAACACACTGGTCTCTCCCAGCATCCAATCAGATCGTGGCGCTGCAGGCCCAGGTAGAGCAGCCTGCGCCTTCCTCACTCCTCCTCTTCCTCACTCACACATTGATCAGATTGTCTCATTTAATCTGGTGATAAAATAATTTAAACCGGAAGAATCAAATTCACATTTATTATCATTGATTATTATTATTGTTATTATTATTATTACTAGTATTGTTTGTTTTGATCGGAGCTTTTCTCCACCAGGTGGCTTCAGAATAATTAATAATTTAGATTTTTTTGCATTTTTTTATCTGACATATTAATAAAAATCTGGATGTTTTCAGGTTTATTCTAGTCAGGTGATTTACCTGCTGGGTAAACAGAAACAAAATCCTGACCTGCCTGCTGGGACGAGTTTAATGTTCACTGCAGTCCAATCATGTTAGAATAAATGTTGTTATTAACCATAAATTTGTTGATTTATTACTCAATTGATTGATTGTAAATCAGGATTTTCTGTCTGACTGATGGATGATTCATCATTTTGGTGTTTCAATGTTGGTGGTTCTGTTGCTCCGGGTCAGGGCCGTGCAGAGACCTATGGAGGGGCCGGGGCTCAAATTTAAAAAAGGGGCACATTGAACAAAAACTCCGTACAACAACATAGCAACAACCCATATTAATCAAGAATCTAATTGGTTCCTACTGTATCATTGCCATCATGTGGGGAAATTCAAAGCAAATCTAGTCTATATTTTCCCCAACAGGTATAAAGTTTCTGTTTCTGCTGCTGACAGTCCTGGAGATCTGAGCTGATCTGAGACTGTAGCTGTTAAACAGACCAGAGGAGAGAAGGTCAAAGGTTATGAAGTTATGAAATAAGAAAATTTGCTGCCATTTTACTAATTAAGTCCTAATAATATCTATTTAACCTCTAGAACAACCTGGCTGCAGATTGATTTATAGATCAAAAAGCTCAAAGGGGTTAACTCTATATAATAGTTTGATGTTAAACTTCTAGATTTAGAATTATAAGACTGAGATATCAAGGCAAAGAAAACTCAGTAGCTGCTGGTAGGGGCCATTCAGGGGCCTCCAGACACTCAGGGGCCCCTAGAAATGGTTTAATTGTAACACAGACCGTAGATCTAAACCTATAGCATCATTTATAGAGAATGACAATGTTATTACATTTTATTTAATGCATTCAGCTGAGAAAAATAAATAGTACATTTAGGATTTAATTAGGACGTTTACTTTGTAAAAGTTTAAAGAATCATCTTGATAGTTTGATTGTTGCGTTACCATGGCTACAATATGGTGTAATCATTGTGTTTGAATTGGGTTTGTTCACAAATACATCACAGCAAATAACCAATAATCAGTGATTGATTTTAAACTGGGCCAATAAACCTGGTCTCCTTCTCACAGATTCACCTGATCGATATTTAAACATGTTAGTGATGCTGAGGTTCTTAGTAGGACGGGTTCCAGAGGGAGGGGGGTTCTGTCTAAGGCCCCATATTACCTTGGGCCGGCCCTGGAGGAACAGTTGCTGTGATGCGCATCTCTGGAGTCTACCTGGAATCTACCTGGAATCTACCTGGAATCCCCCTGTGGCTCCTGTCAGTCCCCCGATGCCTTGGAGACATTTTGATTCATTTCATTGTGGCATGTTTGCCTTTTTGCTGCGGTTCTAATTATTGCTACAATATTTTCTCTGATGTTTATTTCATGAACTCTAAATGGGCCGAATCTTCCTTTAACACTTGAGGTTCTGCAATAACTTCTATTTACAGTCGTGAACCTCCAGCCCAGATCCTGTCAGCAGCAGCTTTAACCCGCCTGGTAGAAACGTTAAGATGAAGCAGAAGCCAGACAGAGGATAATCTCCAACAATATGATTTAACTCTTCATCTTCTGTTGGAAGACAATATTTTACTGTATTAAAACTTAAAGATGGAATAGGTTTGTTTTCCAATGTCCAACTTTTGAAAATCTTTCCAATATTTTGGATGGAGTTGCAATTGAAAAAAGATGTATTGTCTTAATTTCTTGTGGTTAGTCATTAAAGGGGTAACTTCGTACGTCATTATGAAATTAATATTTAAAATTCTTTTGTGGGATTGAATTAGAAAGCTATTTGATTCTCATTTTCTTTAGAGATATCATCATGACCAATGTTTTCTTCTCAAAGTAGAGGGGAAGAAAACTGAGGTCAGAGTTCACCCATTTTCCCCCTCTGTGCAGTACGCAGGTCCGTTTACCAGTGTCAGAATCCGACTAAAACCCCGTTACCTTGAGGAATAATGAGCTTTGGTTAACTATAAAACAGGCTTTAATGCAGAAAAGGACCAAAAGTTACAGGTCATCCAAGTGGAACAGATACAGAGTGACTTTCACCGTCCAGCGCTGGACTCCTCTCAGCTCACCTCAGGCCCGACACCAAGTGAAGCAAAGCGAGTTCAGCTTTATTTTCTCCTCATTCTGCTTCCTCTCTAAGCTGTTGGCCTGCCTCAATCAGGTTTTGTTTTTGTTTGACTGCCGTCCGTCTAAACCGTTACGGTTACGTCAGCGTGCAGCCGTGTGCGTGTGAGCAGATAAAACAGAGAAAAGACAGAGAGTCCTTTAGTCCATAACGGAGTGTTCCTTACGAATCTTTGTAACATTTGTTGTCTGTAATATCACAAGATTCATAGTTTTTTTTACGAAGGACATTTTAGTTCCATTAGTCATTTTGTGTTTCACAATGTGGCATCAGGTCTTCTTTCTGATTTTTCTTTTTTTTGTATTTATGTTTGTCCTTAACTTGATCTTTGTTAGCACATTAGATCCACTTTACACCAAACCAACTTTTGCCCACATAAAACAATTTTATTTTGCAGATGAATATGTAATCACATCTCTAATTAGTCAAATCACAGGTTGTCACATTCATTTTAAGGCTGACTGAGAGCAGTATTTGCTTTTGTTGAATATTTTAAATGTAGCACGGTTTGAGCCTGTAGCTAACAGAATGCATCCCTTTGACCCAAAGTGCTGCTGTTCAGCTGTTCACAAATGCACCAAAGCAATCAAGAATAATTGTAAAAGCACAGATCGTGAGTGATGAAAGAGGTCTGCGCGTTTGATAAAAAGAATCACATCAGTTAAAATTTTACCACAGGTTTCTTTTAAATGTGTTATAAAAGTCTGAATTGTTTTCTTTTAATTGGGTTAATTTCTGAGTTTAAATTTTTTGTTGTAATTTTGCATTTACAACAAATGCAAATGCTCTTCACCACCCAGCATTGTGATATTGTTCTTTTTCCAAATGAAAGAGGAAAACCCTTGTCTGTTTGTACAGAGGGTCATTTTCACAGCTCGTCAATAAACAAAATGATTTTACTTTTGGGAGCAAAGGAAGATGTGAATTCTTGTAGATTGGAAACCAAACAGTTTTTTCTTTAAAAAATATACAAAAACATCAACCTGAAAACAAGAACAAGTTGCTCTTTCTTCAGAAAATCACTTTATTTCATCAAGTTTACAATCAAGTTAATTGGACAGATCAGTGTCTGTCCTGTGATTGGTGGCTTCCTGTCCAACAGGAAGTTGTAAACAGAGTTTAAAAGCTGCTGCAGGGCAGCAGACGTTCACAGGAAGCTGGACCAGCAATGGCTCTGCTGAAGGTTCTGCTGCTGCTGCTGGGTGAGTCGGACACACTGGACACACTGGAGACACTGGAGACACTGGACACACTGGACACACTGGACACACTGGAGACACTTCCACTGGTTCCAGGGAAGCTGCTGCTCTCTGTGACCCTCAAACTTCCCTCTGATTCTGTTTCAGACTGAAACTTCTTTGCATATAAAGTGTGATGCTTTTTAATCTTTAACTGTTTATCCCTTTTCTGTCCCAGCAGTCATGCTTGCACCTGATTTCTCAGTAAAGTCCTCCTTTTTCCTCTTCAGGCGTCTCAGTGAACTCAGATGTTTCTCTGCAGAAGAGAATCATTGGCGTTCATGACTGTGACGACACGGAGCGCCTTTATCATGTTCGCCTGCAGCGCAGCAAAGGTACAGAGACGTTCCGCTGTGGAGGATCTCTGATCCACTCTGAGTGGATCCTGACTGCAGCTCACTGCTGGAAGTCGGAGCCAGGCTGGTAGGAAAGAGACATTAACAGTTTTATCTGAAGGCGATCAGGTTTTCTGTGTGTTCATTATAATCTAACCTTTTCTGCAGGACTAACGTAGCGATGTTAAAAGTTCATCCACGGTCTGCTGGGCAGCAGGATCAAGTAATCCGTCACGATCCTGTGTGTACACTCGCCACGGCCAGCGGCATGACATCATGTTGCTGAAGCTGCAGACACCGGTAACAGATGTCCCACCTGCTCAGCTACCAAGATGCAATAATCGTCTTAAAAAGTAAGTCTTTCTCTGACTGAAAACACGACTTCAGGTTTTCTGTCTCCGTTCCTCCAGTCCTGCTGCCTCTGCTCCAGCACACCTGAGTCAGGTAACTGGGCCGCCAGCAGAACCAGAACCCGTTTAAATCAGGTGTGTTGGACCAAAGACACATGTAAAGGACGTAGGACACCGTCACTGAGGACTGGAGGTGGACACCCCTGTGTCAGTGGATGAAGACCTTAATGGATTTATTTTCTGTTCTTTCATTCTTCTTCATTTTCTACATTGTTATCTTGTATTTTTACATTTTATTCTTATTGTGTTTTAGAGACGATGTTGTTCAGCTGGCAGGAGAGGGAGCAACGACCACCGGCCCCAATAATCAGCGATGTGACAGAAATATTGAAGCCATGAGAATAAAATCTTTGCCTCTGTCTCTGGGTCGAGTGAAGAACATGTTTATGATTCTCATGTTTCTCTACAGTAACCAGACTTCCTCCTGTTCCATCACATCTTCAGTGTGTCGACATGAAAGTTGATGCTGTTTCCCGCTTCATGCCGAGACATGGGCATGTATTTCTTACTTCAGCACCGAACAAGGATGCATGTCTTGTGAGTTTGTTTCTTCAGTGTCTCTCTACAGTGATGAGAAGACGTTTCTGTTTAACAACACAAATAAATATATTCACATAATTTTTTATTTACAGGGCGACTCTGGTGGAGCAGTGGTGTACGACAACATGATTTATGGTGTAATTTGTTTAGGCGGAAGCGCTCCATGTCAGAAACCAACTGTAATCATAGATGTGTGTCAATACATGGACTGGATAAAACAAACAACTGGCCTTAAATAAAACCCTCATCAGATTTCCTCTCTGATGTAATTTTGCAGTTGTACCTTCATCAGTTTGTCCAACATGTTTGTAGAATTAGGATAAATTAATTGTTTTGTTGTTTTGTCACCTGACCTTGACCTCCCTAACGGAGATTTCTCTGCCTCAGAAATGAAAAACAAATCAATAAATGCATGAAAAAGAAACATTTCTTGGCATTGGAATGTCTTTACATTCATGGTTCAGTTGATATTTTCCCTGAACTACGTCTGAAAACGTGGCACGAGTTTTAAATCGCATGAAGAGGAACACCACAAGTAATTTATTCATTCGGTTTTTGTCTTTATTTTACATCAGAAATGAACACGCAGCATCTAAACTCTGCAGCTCTGGAGTTACTCTTCCTGATTTTGTTCCAGAGAACTTTACACTCCAACAAGACCAAAGAGCTGTGCACAAAAAAACTAGAAAATTTCGGAAGAAATTTAGCCGGGGCCTGCCAAGGCGCGGCCGTGGGGTTTGGGCCCGGCGTCGTCACGCCACAAATCGGCGTCGACGCTAAAGAACGCCGTGACGTAATCAGTGGCACGCGGAGAACCGCAAGAACGTTAAGTGAGGCGGACGTGCACCATTCGGTACGATTTAAAATGTTGTCAAGGCTTTTATTTTGGAAGTTTTGTTAAACTTCATTTCAAAGGGCCAAACTAATCCCATGCGTAATAGTCCTTGGGTTAAAATAGTTATATAATGCTCAAAACACAAGTAGCTGATGTAAAAAAATGCAAGGCTTTTATTTTGAAATTTTCAGTATGCTTCATTTTTAAGTTCCGAACTAATACCACGTGTAAGAGTGCTTTGGATGAAAAAGTCAAAAAAAGCCAAAAAGAGCTATTACCTCATGTAAAAATATTCAAGGCTTTTATTTTGAAATTATTATTATGCTCCATTTTAAAGTTCCAAACTAATCCCATGTGTAACAGTGCTTTGGATGAAAAAGTCATATACGGCCAAAAAAAGCAATTACATGATGTAAAAATATTCAAGGCTTTTATTTTGAAATTTTCAGTATGCTTCATTTCAGAGGGCCAAACTAATACCACGTGTAACAGTGCTTTGGATGAAAAAGTCATATACGGCCAAAAAGAGCAATTACGTCATGTAAAATATTCAAGGCTTTTATTTTGAAATTTTCAGTATGCTTAATTTTAAAGTTCCAAACTAATCCCATGTGTAACAGTGCTTTGGATGGAAAAGTCAGATAAAGCCAAAAAGAGCAATTACATGATGTAAAAATATTCAGGGCTTTTATTTTGAAATTATTATTATGCTCCATTTTAAAGTTCCAAACTAATCCCATGTGTAACAGTGCTTTGGATGAAAAAGTCATATACGGCCAAAAACAGCAATTACCTGATGTAAAAATATTCAAGGCTTTTATTTTGAAATTATTATTATGCTCCATTTTAAAGTTCCGAACTAATCCCATGTGTAACATTGCTTTGGATGAAAAAGTCATATACGGCCAAAAAGAGCAATTACGTCATGTAAAAATATTCAAGGCTTTTATTTTGAAATTTTCAGTATGCTTAATTTTAAAGTTTAAAACTAATCCCATGTGTAACAGTTACTGAGTTAAATCAGTTATATACAGCCGATAGCAGCAGGTAGTTCTAAAGGCCAGTTCTCAGTCCTGATCTGTTTCAACTGAGGGTAGATAGAACTACAGTGATGCGTTTTTGTAGTCCTAATGAGCAGCCAATAGCCTCTTGAGTTCCGTTGCTATGGTAAATAATGGTCTCAGCAGGTGTGAGCTGTGAGCTCTGAGCTCTCAAACACACAAGTGTTTGCTCAAACACACAAGTGTGTTTGAGCAAACACACTTTACTGAAAAAAAGCATTGGAAACAAATCCTTCTTGTTCGGGAACCGTAATACATATTCGAAAAGCGTTTTAAGCGTATGACAGTTCAATGTGTCTTCTGCGATAGTCCCGAGATTCATATCTGTACCTCACTCAGAGCATTTACAGCGATGAGAGAAAGAAATGTTGTGCCCAGATATGAACCGAGATGGGCTGTCACTCTAATTTGAAGAAAAATGAGAAACTTTGGGTCGCTTAGAGGCAAATTGTGGACAAACCGTAACTGGTATCGATGAGCCGTCTTCACTTTCGAAGAGATCACAGACGTATCTACAAAATGAAATTTGAATGGCATTTCTAGGTGAATTTGTGACGACACAGCAAATCCTCAAAAATAGGGTATTTCTAGGATTTTACCCATTGACTTATAATGGGGTTTTTTTCGTAGTTTTTCGCGAATTATGTCGCCACGTTAAGCCCAAATCCCACCACAAGTAATAGCTCCAATGGCGTGAATTTTCTGCACGTTTTGATACCTCATTTGTAGGTGTGCACCCAGCGGTATGAGCCGCATTAACGGTGACGGAAGAAAAATAAAGAAGAAGAATATTAAAGAGACGCTTCTCTCCGACAATAGTAATAGGTTCCTGCCATTGCTTTGCATGGCAGGCCCCAATAATGAAACAGAAGTCACAAAATGCAATTAACAAATAATAAAATCCTAATAACTTAAATGTAAAACAACAACAAAAAAACACCTCATTATTAAAAAAAGATACCCTTTTATTTCAAGGAAATAAAAGGTTCAATATTTAAAGCAATTTAAAAGTCAAAATCTGAAATGAAAAAGAAGTCTTAACCCTCTAAATGGGTCTTTTTTGACCCGGCGAGGTCATTTTTCTGCAATATCTTTGTAAAGAAAATTTTCCATCACTTAATATTCCAGGTATTCCTCAAAAACATGTTGCTAATATCATGCAACTCAAGTTTTTGCTTTTACTTTGGGAACCACTGCACTGGAGGGACCCGGAAAATCAGCCACGACGCAGGAGTGAGCAGAAAACTCCGATTTATTGGAAGCTCAGCTCAGACCGGTGGATCTTCAGCTGGAGCACTGCGAGAGGACGAGGAGAGGAGAGATCAGTGACTAGAGAAATACTACTGACGGAATCAGTTTACTGCGATGAGGGCGAGATGGGAGCGCTGGAAAACTACCAGCTGACAGCGTTGGATAATCTGGTTGTGACCGAGAGAGGAGTAAGAAGGAAAACAGACAGGGAAACAAAAACACAGGCGCAAGGAATAACGGACATGAGGGACAAGACATGGATCGACTCAAAACAGAAGACACAGAGCACCATGTGAGCATCACAGGAAAACAAATGACCCACTCAAAACAGACCCACTCACAGAAGACTGTATAGTCAGTCACTCAGGCATCAGAGGGCTAAGAAAACATTTTAAAACGGGTCAAACTTATTAATGGTAGTTTCTCGTTGCCACAAATTTAACATAAAATGATAGTAGAACATTTTCCTCTATCGCAGTTAAACACAATGCCACTGTTAATTAGGATTTTTTTTTAAATTTTGACACCTTTTATAGGCTTACAGAAAGATATATAAAAAAAGACTTATCTTAAAAACATTAACATAAAAATCTCCTGCAAAATAAAGGAGGAAGTGCAAAAACATTTGTTTTCTTTCACTGTTGCGATCATAACAGTTCTAATCTCCCGAATCCTTCCATCCAATCTCACTTATCAATTCTGATGCCAGAATAATATCTAAAGTACTAACAATTAGGCTTGAGAAATTTTTACCATCCCATTCCGACCCTGATCAGAACGGATTTACAAAGGGTTCACCATGGTAACCGTCGTGTACTGAATACAATTCATGCAAAATATGAACATCCCGATACAGCTTCGCTTTCACTTGATGCAGAAAAAGCATTCGATAGAGTGGAACGTAATTATCTCTACAAAGTTCTCTCTCAATTCGGTTTTGGTAGTAATTTCATAAACTGGATTAAAATAATTTATAATAAACCTTCTGCCTCAGTTCTAACTAATAACATTGTATATAAACAATAGATTTGGACACTAAACACCTTATTACCACGATTACACATCATAACTGTCTGAAATACTATGAAAATGATATTCATAATACTATTTTCAGAAGGTACTTTCAATCCGACAAACCAGACTCATCTGAACGCATAAATTAATTTAACAGGTCAAAGAGTCTTGTAGTACACCCACATGGCCGCTAGATGGCAGCAGTGACCCTTCACAGCTGACTGTGTTTTCTCGGCTAAAAACGACATCAAAGACTTCTGTTGTGTTTTTATTCTTGTGATTCAACCTTTTTATTTTATTAATGTCTGTATTTGCGATCATCTTTTTTTTTCTTTTTTTTTTTTACTTTTTTGGTCTAAAGGACCACAGGTTTCTAATTATATGGCCTAAATCTAATTCAATAACTATTACAGCCAGAGAAATAAACTTTACTTAAAGTGGCTTATTCACGGTATTTTTGCTATGCTGTGCTTTTTACTTTTACTTGAGTAACTTTCTCATAAAGTATTGCTCCTCTTACTTGAGTAAAATGTCTGGATACTCAAAAAATTCTCAGACATTATTTTGGTTAACCTTCAGAATTTTGTTAAAGTTTCATAAGTTTTATATTGAAAGAAACTTATTTGGAAATGAATTTCTTTATATAGTGTGATTTTGTTATTTTGTAATTATGTTTATTATTTTCATTTTGGTCCTTAAAATACCAAAATTTCCACATAACTTTATATTCTGGTGCCTTAAATTGTGTCATTTTAAATACTAAATGATTGATGTTTTGATCAATTACCAAATACTTCTTTTTTTTACTTTTGAGTTAAAAATATGTTGAAGTAGTGCTAGTCTTACATGAGTATAATTTTTGGCTAAACTACCCGGCCGTGTGTATTGTGAAACAACTTTAATGTGCGTTTGGGATCATTTTTCTTACTATATCCAAGTTCTTTCAGTCTCTGTTCATATCAGGTAAGTAAATTAGAAAGTTTTGCGACGCACTAGTAAAACAGCCCCACAGCATGATGCTGCCACCACCATGACAGCTCATACAGTGTTTTTACGTTTGAAAGCCTCTCCTTGACGTCTTGAAACATATTTGTTGTCACGGCAGCCAAACCGCTTCTCCATGTGGGGATTCTGGGTTTTGGTTTTGCTTTGGCTTTGGGACTCTCTCAAGCTGACGAGATTCTTTTCTTTTCTTTCGAGTGACACCAGTTCTCCAGGAGTTTCCTGTTTACGGGAGGATTGAGAGCCTGCGGTTCCTGGACTGTTCCTGATTATCCCGAGCAGCTGTCTCTGATCTGAGAGGGACAGTTTAGATCAGGTGGTTGAAACAAGCAACAAGGTGACTTTTTGAAACGCCGGTTTACCGCGGCGTTTTCCCCACAACTCCAAAATGTGTCTGCGTAGGACTCTAAATTGCCCTTGGGTGTAAGTTTGGGCAAAACGTCAAATTCACCAGACAAGCAAACAATTTAAGTGAATTCTGCTACTTCTGCCAAATATTAAGAAGCTCGATTATTGTGATATTACAGTCTCATGACTGATTACGTACAAACAGCCCAATATCTGGGTAGTAAAGACAATAATCCACAGTAACACGTCCTGGATGACACCAAGCTCTGCTAAGCCACCTGGTTTGCTTTTGCCACTCCTCTTTAGATCTCTGTCTTTCTGTATGACGATGGATTAGGAGATATGATCGTTCTCCACGATGCCTCCATTTTAGCTCCTCTGAGGTTTGAGGTCAAGGTTCGGGGGACATTTGAGCTTTTGATGATGCTAACCAGCTGCTCCCGGTTGTAGAAACACCTTGTCACCACGGTTACACATCATAACTGTCTGAAAGTTTAAAAAAAATAAAGTAAAATAGCTGCATTCCAAAAATACAAAATCTTACCAAGTATTTTTGGTCTAGATTCAAGTCAGGATGTACTAGATCACTTGAAGTAACACAAAACTAACTTGCAAGTAACTTTTCAGCAAGATATAGGATCTTGTTCATATCAATTATTCCTTCATATCGATTACAAAAAATATTGCTTCCGCTGGCAGAATATTTCAATAATAAGACATTTTTCCCATTTTATAAGTGAAGTAATCTGCCAGTGGAACTAAAGACTTTTTCATCAGGAACTGTTGACTTTAAACAAGCTCCTATATCTTGCTTGCTAGTTGTAAGTTAGTTTTGTCATATTTCGAGTTGACTACAATATTTGCACCAGAAATATGCCAAAATAAGTAAAGTAAAACTTTATATTTTTTTTGCAGTGTCCAGCATGTAAAACCAGAGTGAATAATTGCCCAAACATGCAACAGTATAACCAAAATATTATATCAGAGCTAGCGTAACAGAGCTGCTCCAACACGCCGCCACCATGAGATTAAAAGCAGATAAACAACTTGATTTGTTTGGTCGATTTCAACACAAAAAGACATAAAAACAAACTTCAGTAATGAGCTTTGACCTTTGTTGCAAGACCTGAAAGGAGAGGATTGTGCGTTTCATGTTGTTTATGACTCAAAGAAAGCAGAGCGTGAGGCATAAAAAAAAAAGAGACGCATGCACGGAAGATCTGAGGGAATAATACCTGAAAAATTTAAAATAGGAACCAGCTTCGGCTCCAATTTACCACACCAGAGCTTCTTCCCCCAGCCGAGCAGAAAGGCTGCAGGGCCAGAGTGTACGGGAGGAGGAAGAGGAGCGGATCGGCTGGTACCAGCAGAGGAAGAGGAGGAGGAGGAGGGCCCCCTTTCATCTTTCTCATTAAAGCCGGTGCAGCGGGGGCCGTCGTGAAGGAGCCCAGGGACATGAGGATCGGGCCTGAATGGGGCGACAGTCGTAAAGTTACACATTGCAGAATTAACAGCAATATTTAGGTTTATGCAGTCAGTCATGGAGTATGTGTTACTCATACATTCATAAATGTCAGAGTTATAGACTAAATATTTAATCCACAAGCTAAATATTTAGCTTACAAACTAAATATCCAAATTAAATATCTATTTTGCTAACTATTTAGCTTTTAAGCATTTAATTTCCAAACTACATATTTAGCTTGCTAATGATAACAAATAAATATTTAATTTGGAGGTGCATATTTAGTTCGCAAACTAAATATTAAACAAAACTAATTAGTTGGGAACTAAATAATTGTTTCAAAGTTAAATATTAGGCTTGCTAACTGAATAGCTAAGTATTTAACTTGCTAAGTACTTACTTAGCGAGTATTTAGTTATGTCTGAGCTAAATATTTAGTTTGGAACAAAAATATTTATTTGGAAATAAATATTCAATTTGGAGCTAAATAGATTAAAAACTAAATATTTGGCTAAATATCTATTTAGTTAGCCAAAAACTAAGTATTTGACTCAGACTTAAACATTTAGTTTAACATTTAGCTTGGAACTGTATTTTAGCAAAATACATAGTCAATTTACAGCTAAATATTTAATTAGTAGACTAAATATTTAGCTTCCAGCTAAATATTAGCTTGTGAATTAAATAATTTTTAACTATTTATTTAGTTATAGTTTTAACTGACATTTATGAATGAATGGAATGATGAAAATACGACTTTGAAAAATGAACACCCACATGTTTTTCTCTATGACCGGCTAAATAAAACCCAAATCTTGCTGTTAATTTTTTTTACTGTATAACTTGACAAACGGGCCTTCATGGCCTTCAGGCGCCAGAAGGAGGAGGAAGAGGATGGGCCTCCATGTCAGACCTTCACCTTAAACTTCCCCGCCTCCCCCAGGCGCCAAGATAAAGACCTCTTATCTGCGCTCACCTTCCCTCCCGGCCAGGGAGCGACCCCAGCAGCTGCCGGGAGGCTGAGGGGCCCGCCATGGCTGAGTGGCTCTGAAGCGTTCTGTCAAAGAGAGAGGATATGAAGGAGCAAAGCAGATGTTAACAGCCGCCATGTGGGACGGAGCGATTATCACGGGGAAAAGAGCTGATCCGGCGTCGGACAGACCAGGAGTTTCAATAAAACATTCAGACCAAGATTCTTATGTTTTGATGGGTTTTTTGTTTGATGCTTAAGCCTCTAATAGAGAATCCAGACCTTGAAGAATTTTGTTTTGTTCAGAGGTTCCTGTCCGAGTTTCATCATTAAGATTAATCTCGGAGCTTCAGAGTTTTTTTCTGAAATTTGCTCCTTTTGTTTTTGATTTTTACCTACAATGGTTCACTTTTGATGTGACGTTTCTATGCAGAAATTGAATCAAACCACTAAAATCTGCTTGTATTAACATTTTAATTTAAAGGACCTAGATCAGTTCCACACGATCTTGCCCACTGTGGAGGGCCCAAAGACTCACATGACCCGGCATTCAGAGGTGGACTTTCTGCTGAACTCGGGTTCACAGTTCTACTGCATAATGAATGAGTTGCTAATGAGCTTTTGGACTCATTTTGGTCGACGACTATATGCCTGGGAAGGTTCTCCATGGTTTAATTGTAAGACTCCCAGACTGTTAGATATCAGTGTTTTTGTTTCTTATTTGTTTTTGGATGTCTTCACAACAGGACCTTGTGTGATGCTTTATTCAGTCCAGTGGACTGAATTGGGGACCAAAATGTCAACATTTATTACATTTTCAACTGTTGCGTGTGAAAGAGAGTTTGATTTTTCAACCAAACCCTCTGAAAAATATGTACTCCTCCTGGCCTTTGGAGGCGCTGCACAAAGAACCACCGAAGCAAACGACACAAAATCCTCTGAAGAAGACACTGAGCGCAACTTCCTTCTTCATAAAATGTAAATAAAAATTGAGTGGCGTCAGATTTTAGTGGTTGTAAGATTTCTGTTTTTAGAAAAATGAGCAATTTCTACCGCTAGCGCTTGTCTGGCGCGTTTGTCTTAGTTGTACTTACCCAAAATTCCCTGCACTGTAGCTCACGTTCTGTTTTTGGGGCGGTCTCCGGTCTGCTCGGCGTTCACACATGCGTTTGAACCGCACCAGAGTTCACGTTTACCATGTTTACGTTTTTCGAGTTTACCTTTGGGCTCATTCACACCAGCCCAGTCCAGAACACTTTAATCCAACTCCAGCCAAAGTCTGGTTCATTTGGGAAGGTGTGAATGCGTGTTCAAACTGGAACGAACTCTGGTCCACCTACAAACCTCTCTCTCGGTTCGGTTGAAGAAAACTCTGGTACGGTTCAAGTCTTTCAGCCTTCTTCATGTTGGCACTAAGGTTCTACTTAGTTTTTGTTTTAGAGTGGAAATTACATTTGGATAGCTTTTTGTCCTTTATTAAAGGAAATCATTTTCATAAAAAATTATTTTGTTTTTTATTTTGCATTTACTTGGGTCATGTTTGATAGTAAAAAAAAATAGTTTGATGATCTGAAAGATTTGCACATAAGAAATCCTCAAGGATATTAATAGTTTTTTTTTACAGCATAAATGATATTTAATTCCTTTAAAAATGTGTTGAATCAGTCCTTTAATGGTCTCCAGAGGTTAGATTGGGATGCTGCAGGATCCGTCCTTCTCCTGCACCAGGGCATGGTTAGTGTTTTATTTTTTTTCTGTTGACTGTTTGGGAGAAATGCGAAGTGCATCAGCATTAAAGTAAACGCTTCAACAAAATAACAAATTCAAAAAGGAAAAAGACTTTTTGCTCATGCGGCGCTGCATCTCAGATCTCTCCCCTCCTCGTTAGCAAATTAAGTCCCATGACAGCAACTCCTTCACCTCCCGAAATACGAACTCGGAGACAAATTAAACATGCATATTTAATGGGACAGGAGCATGATTACAGGCTCTTGCTAAATGAGAGCGTGAGCGGTGAGGAAATCCAAGAGTGAGAGCTTCATGGCCCGCAGAGTTTGAAGGAGAAAAAAGAGAGAATTCATCTTTATTACATGGCGGCTCTTTGGGAGTAACCCTGGCAGAACTTCCCCCACTCTGCAGGGCTGATCTCACTCGGGTCGGTGCTGCGGGTTTCTATAACAACCACAAAAAGCAGACAGTGTAGTAGACGAGCTTGGCATGAGCCTTTACAACCACTTGAACCATCAAACAGCATTTTGGAGGAGGCCGTGCGCTGCCAAGTGGATTCAGAACCTCAAAGCGTTTCTTTGTCAGTCTGCAGTGAGAACGTTACAATTTTAAGCAACTCAGAAATTCTTGCACTTATGGAATCCTTTATGGACGTGTGGAACATCAATAACTACTAACAAACTTATTATATTTCATTAAGATTAAATCGATTGAGTATTATTATTATTATTAATCGTATAACAGATACCGAGATTCGGATATTAATATTGTATGAATGATTTTTCTCATGTCCACGTTTGTAGCCAAACAGTGAAGAAAAACAACACAGCAGATCTAAAGATCTGTTTAGATCTTCATGTCTCCTGCATTTTTGCAGTGAGGACAAAAGGACAAGAATAGACTCCGGCCGTGTCGTAAATAGAAATGTGTATAAAACTCCTCTAATCGTTTATATTTGCTGGACTGAAAATGCTTAACGCTGCATTTCGTTTACATCAAAACACGTAGCTGGGAAGTCGACGTGACGTGATTTCCCCACTTTGTCGTGTTTCAGTTATCGGAAAGCCTTTAATTTACTAACCCAACCTTGCAACCGCCAGCAAACACCATTAACCAGAGCTGCACACGACTCATCGTGCAAATAAACACCGTTTTACTACTTGCTATATACACATAAAAAGTACTACTTGTACTTTTACGTGATTAAAGGTGAAAAACCACTGAAACAACAAATATTAAAACAGTAAAAGTAACAGAGTTGACCGCTAAAGCTGAGAGCGCATCTTGAAATCCTAACTGAGTGCCAGTGAGGTTTGTGAATATTCTTTCTGTGTTTGGACGTCAAGTTGTTTGGAAATAGTTTCATAGCAATTCTCTAAGATTACATCTGATATCTTTCCGATCTGGCATTGTGTTTCCACACACCTTCATCCTCCAAAATCAACAAACTCCTGTTTTTACCGAGCTGCTTACCCTGATGTTTATCGATTAAAACAGTTTATTTGACTGACCTTGCTTCTACTCTAGCTCTCATTTTCTTCTGTTTAGCTTCCTTTGTAAGCGTTTTAGACGCGCTGGCTCCCCGATGAGTCAGACTCCCGTCTGATTTGCTTTGTGGTTATTTGTCACAATGAGCAAGAAAAGATCAGAAAACGAACGTTTTCAAACTGTTTGGGTTTTGTGCTGAAGACGTTGTTGAGCAACGTGTCGACGAAACAACAGTTGACGAGTTGCTGCCTGCACAGTCCTCAGACTAAAAAATGTTATCTGGAGGGAAACAGAAACTTCTCCAGAACACTGCAACTCAGGAATGACCCAATTCTGCAGATACTTCTGCGTTTCCCAAAATTTCTTGGGAAGCACATCTCCCAAGTAAATAAAGTATGACCTTCAAAACTCACACCGCAGCATTTGTTCTTGCGATTGTTGCATAAATTGCATTTTACCTCAAAAGTCCAAACTTAACAGAATTCAGGAAGAAATAAAAGCGTGTTTCTGTGGACCTCTATCAGCAGAGAAAATGAAAACAAAAGAAAGAAAGAAGAACTTCTGCTGATTAAAAAATCTCTTGGATGCTGCACATTCAGTATGCTGGGAGGAACTGGGTCAACCGTTCTCTATAAAGCAAATTATCTTTCACTCCCTTGAAATATGCACATTTGAATTTAGCGTCTGTCAAAAATCTGTGTTTTTAAGGTGCTGATTTGTTGAACGTAACGTGTTCCTAACGCTGAGTAAAGTTAAGCTGTCGGCTTGGTAGAAACCGACTTAGAAAGCTGTTACGCTTGTAAATAATTATATATACCGTATATATAAAAGACCTCTGGGGAAAAAAGAGGAGCAAAGCTCAGCTGTAACCACAGGACAATGCATCCTAACTCTGTGGATCCAGTAGTCATAAAAACCTGCTGGATTTATACTGAGGTGTGATATTATTAATGCTGCGACCTTCTTAAAACTTTGATTTGTCTGCCAGTCTGAGTTCAATGTCAATTGGAAAGCAAAGACATTAAATAATTCAAAGTTATTTGAAGAAAACGTGCTTATTTGTGATTTTTTTAAAGTAGCGAATATCTGCAATATTCAAAAGAATATACTTGTGTGTAATCCTTGTTGTACCAGAGAATACCAGGGTTCCACTGTATCATAATAAGTTCTTAAATTGGACGTTGACCAGACTGCAACTAGACCCTCAACCTTTTATATAAAAGTTCTTCTGTTCTGATCATGAATTTTAAATCCACAATCTCACATTAGAGCCACCCAGCTAAACACTAAAATTTAAAACATGAAAAGTAACATTTACATTCAACCAGTCGAGCTTTCCCATTTGTTCATGAATATGAAAAGAGAAAGCAATCAAGCAAAGAAAGAAAGAAGCATAGAAACAAGCAGACAAATACAGAAAAAAGCAAAGAGAAAGACGCAAACAAAGAGACGACGTGCCACATTATGGAGACGCTGAAGGCATTCGTGAAGGTTGACTCACGTCGGCATGCTAAAAGGCTTGGAATGACAGTTGGAAAGTTTCATCTAATATGTTCATCTAATTTTATATAAACACTTGGGAGCATGCATAGACTACAACATTTAGCTTCTAACCTATAACACATAAAACAGAAATAAAGCTAGACAACTCTGTGCTCAGTGGATCATTTAGAAGACAACTCTCTTAAAGGCTCAAAACGTATGAAATACCAACTGATCTAAATGACATACTATAAGAGGAGGTACATCAGAAACGATAACACACGCCATGTGACAAGACTTGCATTGTGATACTGACGGCTTACAATTTCCCCACAAAACCCCACTAATGAGGAGTGTAAACTTTTATTTGTCACCTGCCTGCGCGAGGCGTCTGCACCTTCTCACACCGTCACACACAGCAGCGTCCCATAAACGTCCTTGACCCACATGGATAAAATATTTGGCCCCCGGGGGACGCAGAACGAACAATAAACTGGGTCAAAAGGTTCGCTCACACACACACTGGGGCTTCTTGGAGGCCAGATGGCCAATTTGGTTCGAACTAAAGAAAAATTATTCACCACACATCTCGTCCTACATCTGAGTGGCTGCAGTCACCCAGCGCTGCGCAGAATAAAGGCCTCCTGCAGAGCGCTCAGCAGCCAGGTACAGCATGACCACTGAACAATTACACACCCAGCAGTCGACTGTGACCCACAGGAGGATTTCCTTCCATAGTTTCTGGAAGACTTTCTGCATCATTCTGTGCAAAAACTATTCCTGGAGAAACCAATTGAGATACGGCAGAAATTTAGACTGTTCACTGAATTTGATGAAAACATATGAGGCCAATTTCTGTATGAAAGAGTTGTTGCATTTGTATAAACTGTTCGGCTGTGGGTCAGAATGCTAGTTTTTCAAAGGGAAAGGAGTTCCATTGATGACATGTGAACACAGATTGTTACAATTTAAAGGTCTTTCTCATTTTTCAGTTGTATTGACATTGGCGTCTTTTGCAAAACTACAATGGAAACATGTTTCTTGAATCACAAAAGTCGTGATCAACAACCGGATGTTACTCCTGCTGGAAACGCTGAAGAAGATGACAGGAAGTGGTTGGAGAGCAGTGACACGACACGTTTTTAATCACTTGTCGCGAGAACAAACTTACGTGTGATTTTATTTTATTTCGGGGTTTTTTTTCCAACATTAGCAGAATATTGACAAAGTTTTGTGTACATTTGTAATAGAAATGCAGCTAATAAAAACATATTAACGCAAGAAAAAAACTGAAACGGCAAGATAATATAAAAACACAGGAGAAACAAAACAGGACCATGAATGAAGCTAAACGTCTAAACACCTACAAACTGACATAAGACTGTACAATTCTTATTTACAGTCAAACAGCTATTGAAAAAGTACACATGTTTGCATGTAAATATCTCATTTTAACTGTAATTGTTAACATTTAATTTCTGTAAAGACCACGCCCCCAAATCCTTTTTTCAATTCTGTCTCTGCCTGGGATGTAACTTCATTAAAATCTAATTAAAGTTAATAGTCTGGCCTACAGACTGTGAAATTTGCGAACTCTAACTCCCTATCAGCACATTCTTTGTGTGTAATGTAATGCTGTCCTGAGGTCATTAAGCTCATTTTCCCATAGATAACACGGAGAGCTCTTCCCTCTGTAGGCAAACGACACACATCTAAAATCTCAAATAAATTTATAGACCTGATGCTTTTCAGTGGAGAGGAGAAGAGAGGATGCCCCCACACAGATCCTGCAGATATAAATCTGATAGATGATGAGTTTATAGGAGCAGCTGAAATCCCCACATTGTTCACGTGACAGGGTTGAAATATCCCATGTCGTCCTCCGTTTCTCTGCTGAAAAGCTTTCTGTCCACTGTTGGTTGTTCCTCTCTGCCTCCTCCAGCTGCCTTCACCCGCTCATTGTTGGTTTTACTGCTTCCATTGTCGATGCCCGCTGGTCACCGCTATTTCCAGTTTCCCCTGGTTACCATTTCACTTTTAAATCCGGGCGCGCGCCCACGCTGAGCCGAGGTGTAAACAAGCAAATAAAACAAAGCTGCTGCGAGAGCGCAGGCAAACAACACAGGCTTTAAATAGACACAAATGAGGCTCCGCTGTGTTACCGGAGGTCATACCTGATGAACCGCTCCTCCTGTGGAACATGGCGGAAACGGATAAAACAACAGAATGCATGGAAATTGTTTACAGTGCTTTTCTCCTTTTACAGATTTTTTTCCGATTCAGCTTTTCCAGTCATGATCAAATGTTTGATCGGCGTATTAGGAGGAGTAAACTTCTGCCAAATAAGCTTGGAAATTCCTGAGCTTTTCCTGAACTTTGCGAGAAAACGTAGAAAATTTGAGGTTAATCTCAGAAAAGTTCAAGAAAAAAAACGTGGATATTTCTAAGTTTCGAAAGTCAAAAATGTTCAACTTTTCAAGTTCAGGAAAATCAAAAGCTTTTGACTTTTGACATTTTCTGGTCATCAGAAATGTTCAAGTTTTTTTTCTAAAAGATTTCTAAGATTAAAAATTTCTCATATTTTTTTCCAAGCAAAATTTTGACTTTTTGTGACAAAAAAATTCAAACTTTTGTAAAAATGTTCTGTGATTAATCTCAAAATGTGTTTTTTTTTCTAGCTAATTTTCTAGCTAATTTCCACTATTCAGTCACAGATTTTTTTCCTATAAATTCTTTTACTTTTGCCGATGAGAAATTTTCTTGTTTTCCTCCAGAGCATTTCTGAGATTAATCTCAAACTTTGAGTTTTTAGAAAACATTTATGACAACTTTCATCACCTTAAAAAGATGCAAATCAAAATGTAACTGCTCTATTTATTCTGTAGATGTTTGTGGCACTTCAGTGTGATGAGTTTGTCTTTCAGCATGGGATTTCACTGAATTGTTCAAATCAAATTTAAAATTGGATTTTTCTAGGGAGGCTGCACAGTGGCGCAGTTGGTAGAGCTGTTGCCTGTTCGATTCCCTCCGTGCAAACTTCCAGCACGGAGTTTGCACGTTCTCCCTGTGCATGTGTGGGTTTTCTCTAGGTACTCCGGCTTCCTCCCACAGTCCAAAGACATGACTGTCAGGTTAATTGGTCTCTCCAAATTCTCCATAGGTGTGAGTGTGTGTGTGCATGGTTGTGTGTCTCTGTGTTGCCCTGCGACAGACTGGCGACCTGTCCAGGGTGACCCCGCCTCTCGCCCAGAACGTTAGCTGGAGATAGACCAGCACCCTTCTGACCCCTCTAAGGGACAAGGGTGTAGGAAAATGGATGGATGTATTTTTCTAGGGCGGGTGATCGGATGTGATTGAATTTAACAGATACGTACAAGCCAATGTAAAGCTGACTTAACTGGATATTTCAGAATCTAATTAATACATAAATTCAACCCTAAAATAATATTGGTTAACCTCTCTGAATATGAAGACATTCCTTTCTTTCCCAGAGGACGGGTCAGGAGAGTTCACCAGGAACACGGTTCGAAATGTGATTATTACAGCAAATCTTATCGGCACCAGAGTCAATATTTGCAGAGTTGTCCCGCTCTGGGCAAGACGCAGCTATTGGGCAGAAAGAATGGCTCACTGTTTCTCATGCTCAAGGACATCGGTGTTCAATAAGTTCTGTTGTTGCATTGTTGAGGAAGGCAAAACATTGTGACTAAACCAAAACTACTATCCAGGAGTCCAAAACTATTACAGCTGGGAAAGAAATGCATCAGTCAGAGAAAAGTTCAGCCTTCAGATCAAACCACTTTGCTACACAAAGGCTCGAAAACTCCTTCAGTAGTGCTCTACGTACAGTTTATTTTTCCTGAAACAGCCAGAAACGTTCAACATTTCGTCTCACCGCTGAGCCCATGCTGGCTGAACAGACACTGCTGCTAAATCATGTCAAAATTACAGATTGCTGCTGCAGCATTACTCACTCTGCAAAGCAGAAACAAGGAGAGAACAGCAAATGGCTGGCAGCTGCAGGACTCTCCTTAAAGACCAGGGTGGACAATGAAAACCACAGCAGCCATTGATGTGTCACAGCTGTCTGTGGTGAACGCAGAGGACCGCAAAAATGGATTGTGAGCAACACATCACAGCAATAAAGCATCGTTTGAAATGGAAAAGGCTGCGAATGGCTGAATGACACAGCAGCCTGCGTGAACAGTGACTTTACATCACAAAAGAGCAAATAAAGACAAATTAATCCCAGAACTAAATGGCAAAATGAGAAATTGCACACAAGTTTAAGTAGGTAAATACATGTGATATTGCAAGTAATTATTCAGATTTGAGCAAAAACAAAAGAGAAAAAAGTCTGATCTTTTTCTCTTTTTAAAGGAAGTGTAGGTTTTGGTTTTACTGGGGAAGTTTGGGGGTTTGTTGGTGTTTTAAATATATTCTAAGTGCAAAATAATAAAACACAGTAGACATGGTTATGGTTTATGGTTTTCTACTTCATTAGTGAGTTCTGTCCAGCAGTGCAGAACTCTGAATCGTTGGCTGCGTCGCTACGTTGCTGCGTTGCTGCGTTGCTGCGTTGCTACATTGCTGAAATATAGCTGTATTAGAAATTGCCCTGGTTTATTTCAAATGTAATGGACACAATAAAGGGAGAAATAAATACATAAAAAAATTCACAAAATTTCTAATAATGCTGAAGAAATTGCAGTTTAGCTAGTTTTACTGTTTGTTTTTGTTTTAAATACAGTATAGTTTCACAGAGTGGGAAGCATAAAGCCAAGATTTATCCACATCCCTTTGATGCCACATAACAGTGAGACTTCTTCCAATAGTAAAGTTTAAACCATTTAAACTTTATTATCTGTATTTATCATTAGCAGCTCCTAACAGGAGGAGAAAGCCTACGAGACTTGAACTGAAATTAACCTCAATCTACATTTAAAACTCAGCAGTTGGCTGTGAGTATCTGCCACCTTAGGGAATGCAGCGCGCTGGACGTTTTAATGTGATCGGCTGATTTATCGGTTTGGGGTTAATGGTGTTAGCGACAGCACTTGGAGCTGTCAGTCACACGCAGGCTGAGATCAATCGGGCTCTTGTAGCGCTGCCTTTAGAGGATAAAGCAGAAACTGCATCGCTTCTTGTATGAGAGCTGTTAAAAGGCCTGTCACCGGGTCCGATGGAGACGTTTATATTTCATATCTGGGTTCTGCAGGTTTGAAGTGGTGAGAGACGTTTAACATGAGTGTTGATCCAGGCAGTTCATTAAGCTCAGTTTATTGTTCAAATTAGTTTCAAAAGTTTTCTGTCAATAAAATGACAGTGGAGAGGAAAAACTCTTTCTTTGTCAAGTACATTTATTTGTCTAGCTCATTTCAGCAACAAGGTATTGCAAAGTGCTTTACACCGTAATACAGCGACTAGTTATGAAACAAGCAATACACATTACATTTTGTCAAATGCCACCGTCAAAACTGAGGGAAACCTTCAAGTTCACAGCTGGAATAACAACAAGTGATGCAAATTGGAGAGTAGTAGGAGAAGAAAGTGAGGGGAAGGGGTCAGTTTGACCTCCAGCAATCCAATTATACTGCAGGAAAACTACAGAGAGAAAGCTAATCCCTTAGAATGAGGCATGGTGGAGCCAAAACATCACTTTGTATGTCATTAATCTATAAAATGTTTCACTTAGTGTTTATGGAGTTAAGTGTGCTTTTACACGGTGGCATGTTAGGACCACTGTAGATGAAAAAACACAAATTGAGGAGCACATTTTCAGCAAAAAGCTCAGAAATTTTTAGATTAATTTTCTAGAAAAAAAATGAGAAATTTCTGAGTTTCCACAATGTTTTTGGGCTGGAAACTGTCAGATAGATCAGGCAATCCTGAAACAGTTCCTTTGCCCACCTCTGGCCTTTTCGGCCCGGCTGGTTGGACATCTGCAGCAAAATGACCCGGTTCTCCAGAATCTGGTTAATCTCTCGTCTTTCTGCTCCTTCTGTAAACCAGAGGTACCAACTCTGGTCTCCTGCTGCTGATCACATCCTATGACAGGTTTTGCCCTGAAGGAAGCCGTCATGTTCCTGGTGACCCTCCTGAAAGATTGTTGCCATGGCGATAAGACGCCTAAACGAGCTAATGAATCACTGCGGCACACCTCAGCATTGAGGGCACAGAGGGAGGGAGGGAGGCGGAAGGGGGGATGGGTCGGGTCGGAGCAACACACACACACACACACACTTGGTGGAACAGTCCTGGGGTCTCAGGTGGCTGATTGTTCCAAAATGTAGTGAATCAAAATTTGGTCAGAGCAGCTCTTAATCAGCCGGCGGCAGTACGTTCCTCATTCATCCTCCTCTGATCACATTACTAAGGCATCTAGAGGTGTCCAAAATGAGGGCCGGGGGCCATTTGTAGCCCTTGGCACAAGTTTATGAGGTCCCTCAACCGCAGATTAAACAGCACTTTTTCTTATTTATACTTTCCTAGGATGAGATCTTCTTAAATAGAAAATGTTCAGTAACACGGAAAGTATTTTTACTTTACATTAGCCATGTTCTTCACCTTTATTTTAATGTCATTGGACTTTTTCTGGTAGCCCAGACATTAAACTTGGGTAAAGAGAGCATGGACTTTTGAAGAAAGTTCTCACGTTTGTTGTTTAGATTACACTAAAAACTTTGGAGAAACCTTCAACCATTTTCAGAAAGGTGTGCACTCCTTCTTCACAAAATGTAAACAAACTGGATATTGTCAGATCTTAGCGGTTGTTGGCAAAAGACCAGGAGACATTGTGTGTAGCCAAATTCTGATGCCCACCACAAAAGCAAACTCTGGTCCACCTAAACCTCGGTCTCGGTGGAGTTGAAGTGAACTCTGATGTGGTTTGAATGCATATGTGAACACCAAGTGGACTGGAGGCCACTCCTAAAGCAGGAATCAGGCTAATGTGCAGTGCATTCTGGGTAAATACAACCAAAACAAATGCACTAGCCTCGCACTAACAGGAGAAATGACTCATGATCTTTTACCTACAAACACTAAAATCTGATGCCACTCCACTTTGTTTACTTTTGCAAAGAAGGAGGTTGAGCTCATTGTCTTCTTCAGAGGTTTTGTGTCGTTTTCCTCAGTGTTTTTTGGTTTGGCGCCACCACAGGCGAGGAGGGGAACAGGTTTTTCAAAGGGTTTGGCTGGAAATGTAACCAATGTTACCATTTTGGTCCCCAATCAAACCAAGTCTACTGGACTATTTATTGTTAATCTAACAATAAATCATCACACTGACACCTTCTGCTGTAGTAGTTTATCTTTTTCCACTGCTGATTCAAGCACAACGATTGGCTCATTTACTGTGCTAAGCAAGTACTTATACAATTTCCTTTACCTGCTCATTTCAATTGTAAAATGTAGTCTAAATACTGTGATATATTTGATTGTTTTTCAGTGATTTGTATAATAACATACACTGGTAACAAAACTTTACATGAGCAGCTGTTTTCCGTTCGCTATTTTTCTGTCAAAATTCTTCTGTACGATTGCGGAATATGTCCCTTTAAGAGTGGGATTATTTCTCCTTATGTAGAAAACAGATTTCTTAATAATTTCTTTATCTAGCTTGTTTGCTTCTTCTGCAGATTTTGTGAATGGCCCCTCTCTCCCCTGTCAGTCTGTGCAGATCACCAGTCCCTGACTTCGTCTGGCACTCCTGTGGAGAAACACTCTGGCCCCCCAATCTGTGTGAGCCGAGCAGCCAGTGTGTGGGCTCACCTCAGGCTACTCACACATGATGATGATAAACTGCAATGTTCTGCCTCAGTTTTCTTTCCCCTTTGTGCCGTTGCATGATTTAATTCGATGCCCTCGTCTTTACCTCTGCTGTTTGAACAAGTTAAAGCCTCTTCAGTCGAATCCTGACCTCTACGACGGCGTGTTAGGGCCACGGTAGATAGAAAAAGAGTAGTGCATTTCTGTCACAAACTTAAAACATTTTTTTTGTATTAATCTTGGAAATTTTCTTGAAAACCGTGGAAATTTCTGAGTTCTACATTTTTTTTCCAAAATTCAAAATTTTTCTGCTTTTGAAACTCAGAAGTTTTCTTGTTCTTCCTAGAAAATTTATTTGACTAATATCAAAATTTCTCAGCTTTTCTAGCAAATTTTTGCCTTTTCAAACTCAGAAGTTACCATGTTTTTTCTAGAAAATTTCTGAGATTAATCTAAAGATTTTGCAGTTTTTTGGCAGAAATTTACTCGACTTTTTTTTTTTTTTTTTTAAATCTGTGTCGTTGTGCATATATACCACCCTCGAGACTGGAAAAATATACATCTGTTGTACATTTGAGGTATGAAATATTACACATGGATGTAATTAGACAGAAATAGACGGAAAACATCTTTTCACAAAATCTGGATTCTGATCCTCCTGGACATCAGCATGAGACCATGTGTTTATTGTATTATAATTGGATTGAGTCAGACAGTGCTTATTTAGACTTTGAATTTAAAATCACAATTTAAAATCCACCTGTTTTTTTTCCTTTTTTGCAACTTCTACAGTTTTTTGTATTTTATTTTTCGTATTTATGCTATAAAATGTATTTTAAATTTGTGGAGTTTCTGTTTTTAAGCTTTGCTGGGTTCCCCGTGTTGATGAATGCAGCCTAAAGCCTTATAAAAACACGTGAAATGATGAATGGAGTCTTTTCTTTAACTCTATCTTTAACCACAGCTGCTTCCCCACAGCGAACCCACATTTCAGCTGAGGGAAGTCACTGTGGTCAGGTTCAGAAATAAGACCTTCTGAATTACTCTCTCCATCTTTCCATGATCTCATGATGTTTTGAAGTAAGAAAAGGGGATGAGTAAAAACAAACATAAACATGTTTTTTTTTTTTAGTTTATAACCTTTAAATATCAAATTGTTTCTGACTTTTTGAAGTATACAAAAAAGTGTAAATGAATGTAAAGCACTGGTTGTCTTAGGTGCCCTACTCTGGATATTTGAATTTTTTTTTTTTTTTACCAATTTAGGTTTTTTTTTTATTTTTATTATTTAGTCCAGTGGTTCTCAAACTTTTTTCAGTGATGTACCCCCTTAAAAATATATTTTTAGTTAAGTACCCCCTGACACGGGCAAAACATTTTTGGAATAAAACAGAGGTACAGTGCTGTAAATACCCTGTAAATACTGAATATAAAATTCAGTGCATGAACACACATTTATATTTCATCGAACTTTTTACAAAATAATTTTTCCCAAGACTTATTATGAGGAGCCTACTGATTTTTTAAAGATATTTTGAAAAGCTTCACGTACCCCCTGCAGTACCTCCACGTACCCCCAGGGGTACGCGTACCCCCATTTGAGAACCACTGATTTAGAAGATCTACATCCAGTCAAAACCCTTGTAATACTTTAGCTGCGTCACCAGGTGGAGACAACATTCACAATAAAGTCACATTAAAATTCACAAAACAATGTGAGCCTAGCTAGGTTGCTAGCAGTGCTAGGTTGAGCCTCTCTTAAGATGGTTATGGAGAAATAGTTTTTCAAATCACAGTGTATGAAATATAAAATTAGAGTAGAATAATTCACTAGTTCATATCTTAATCTGGTAATCCACTAATAGCATAGCTAATTTTTAGCTGAGCGATTTAGCTAACTTTGAAAACCTTCAGTGCACTTACTTCCCCTAAATTAACTTGTCTGTGTTGAAGTTTTGATTATTGACTCAAGAATTCTTCATGTGGTTAGACTTTTATATTCATGCTCTTATTTTGAAGTTGGTCACCACTGTTCACACAGCAGATCCGTTTCCTCTCCTCCAAGCTCTCTCTCTCTCTCTCTCTCTCTCTCTCTCTCTCTCTCTCCTTTTGACTTTATTTTAAGCAAATAAGATACAGAAATAATTATTTAAAAACAGACAATAGAGAACAAGATTTAACCAAATACAACATCTAATGTCAAAATTAAATTGGTGCTCAAGGTTTGCAGTTTATCTAGGGCCGATAGAATTTGAATTGAAGTTAGCCTTTTAGCACCTTAGCATTAGCATCTTCTATGTAGCACTTTAGCATTAGCATAACTTGTGTTTTTGATTACTTAGCGCAACTTAATGTTTAGTTAGCAGTGTCCACCAGTGTATTTTTATTTATTTATTTATTTTACCAGTTTAAATATTCCTTAACTGATAAAAAAAAATGATGATTGAAAACACATCCTCACAAATAGACAAAATGTTTTTCTTTATAAAATAATAACTTGTTTGTAAACAAAGCTTTGCTCAGCAGTAGAAGCTCTTTAGATAACACTTTAATGGACCCAAAGTCACAGTTCAGTTCAAAAATATTTTAGCTATCCCAAAGTGAAATCAAATGTTGTCATAACTCATATCACACAAGTATCTCTCAAGAGTCATAGTGATGTCAGTCTTGCAAGCAATCTGACACACTAACACTTGCTACAGTATGCTGACAGGAATAGGAGTATTGTCTGTCTCATGACAGATTTAGTTGCATTGAACGAAGCTTTAAATCTCCCTTTGACTCCCTGACCTGTCATATTGAACACATAATATCTCCCCCTGACTTTTTCTTGTCCTTTTTGCTCTCAATCTAATCAGTAGAGATGATTGAAATGAAAAGAAGCGAGAGCAAAAAATAAAAGAAGAAAAAAGGTGAAGGCAGAGAATGTAACAAAGAGGCATAGTTGATTTAAAGTGGAGCAGGAGAGAGGGCTTCGGCAGTGGGGAATTGTCATTTTTTTCCTGCCTTCCTCCAAAGCTCTCCTACTGAGGGAAAAGAGGAATTTCAGATGAGGTTTGGGATTTCTGCCCACTTCAAAGACGTCTTCACACAAGTCCTCGGCTTTCTTTTCACTCTTATGTGAAACAGATTTCACTTCCAAGGGGCAGAGTAATTTGTGCCACCCTCCCTTTAACTCTATGAACTGTGGATTAAAAAGAAAAATATAGAGTTTTACTGCAATATCACAGCACCCTGTACTGCACTGTAAAGCTCTATGTTGTTTCTGACTTGACAGCTGCACCCAGCATTTACAGCTGAGGTCAGAGGATTGCACCAACTCACACTGAGCATAAATTATTTAGCTTTAAACTAAGTATTTGAACTATTTTTTTTTTTTTTATTATTTGCAGCATACATTTTTTCCTGTTTAAGGTCATTTAGGATTACCAGCATTATTTCTATTTGCTAAATACAAGAATAACTTTAAAGTCTGGAGTTTATATGCATTGAGCATGAAGTGACATTAACAATTCAGCTTCAAACCAATCATTTTAAAACTGCTTTTAAACTTCTCCTGTTTTAGCTCGTTTAGAATTATCAACATTATTTCTATTTGCTAAACCCCAGAATAATTTCCTTTAAAATCAGAAGCTTACATGCACTTCCTGGTATTCCGGCCCTTTCTTGACAGAACTGGCGTAACTGGGTCAGGTTTGTGATGATGTTGATTATATGTAACCTCCTGTCTAGAACTGTCCTGCATTTACTGAGAGTTACCGTGTAAAATTTACAATTGCTATGAAAATATGTCTTTACTTTCTGCTTTGTTTGTCACACAGAATAAAGTATCCTGCAATAAATGCAGTAATTTTAACTGCGAAGAGGATTCAGATCTTGGATCGTGGCGAAGAGCAGAATAAATGCTAAAAGAAAAGGAGACTAAATGTTTAAAAAAGGTTTGATTTTGTGTCAAATAAGAGTAATCCAGATGAAGTGGACCTGTGTCTGTTTGCAAACACTTTCCTGCCTTGTGAACAGGGAGTCACAGTTGAGTTATGGGAGCACATGGTTCCTGCGAACCTTCGGTTTGTTACGCTCTCCTGGCGGACTTGTTCCTGCATGGCAGGTGAGGAGAAGGAGCCGGTCACACCATCTGTTGCAGCCGCAGCACATGGCGGTCTGCACCACTCCCGAGGAAACAGAGCCGAAACAACACCGACCGCGGCTCAGAGGGCACCAAAGCAAAAAGGAAAAGGTTGAGTGATGGTCCAGATAATCTGCTGTCACGACTCTGCAGACATTCTGCTTCTGTTGATGGATTTAAAATGTTCATAGAAAGGATATTGTGCGTGGCTGTACGCCATGTGTGGAGGCTAATCTCTATGGGGGCGATAAAAGGCAGGACGTTAGCAGGTGACCGCTCTGCACTTCCTGTTTCTGACCAGCTGTTAGCTCTGGTTCCACGCATACCGACTCCTCAAAAATGCCACTGTTGTTCCATTTAGATTTTACTGACTGAATGTGGCACCTGGAAGGTGTTTTTTTCTGATTTCTTATTAGTTTGGAACTAGCGTGCACCAAAGTTACAATAATGGATTTTTCATTATAGTTTAGCTGTGGCTTTTCATTTGTCTAATTCAGGAAGTTTCATTCATTTTTAGAGTGTGTTTGCTAGTTTTTATTACTAAAATATTTAGTTTTATTTATTTTTAGAGTGTGTTTGCTAGTTTATATTACTAAAATATTTAGTTTTATTTATTTTTAGAGCGTGTTTGCTAGTTTTTATTACTAAAATATTTAGTTTTATTCATTTTTAGAGCGTGTTTGCTAGTTTTTATTACTAAAATATTTAGTTTTATTCATTTTTAGAGTGTGTTTGCTAGTTTTTATTACTAAAATATTTAATTTTATTCATTTTTAGAGCGTGTTTGCTAGTTTTTATTACTAAAATATTTAGTTTTATTCATTTTTAGAGTGTGTTTGCTAGTTTTTGTTACTAAAATATTTAGTTTTATTCATTTTTAGAGCGTGTTTGCTAGTTTTTATTACTAAAATATTGCTTAGGTTTTATTAGTTATGTTAGAAGTTTTAGTTTTTCATACTTTAGTTCACTTTTAGGCGCAGAATTCAAAAAGGTCAGAGTATTGTATTGCGATTATGTACATTGATTTGGTGATGAATACTCAATAGAAGATGCAATTTTCAAGAAATGGATTTGATTATTGTTGAGCAACTACATGACTCTGGTGTTTTCTCTCAACTTTTGCTGTCGCCATTTTTGCAGACTAGCAATCACTCCTTCTGTGAGTTTTACACCAGAGTATTGGGGCAACGCTCCAACAATTTTCATTTAATTTTGAGGATGTAGTCATAATAGTAAGATGCAATTTTACCAGAAGAATGTCTTAAAATCATGAGAAAAAAATTTTTGTTTCAATGAGAAAAAACTTAGATAATATTTTTTCATTATTTTTGTGTTGGAGTTCTCATAAAACCACAGCACAGCTACTACTTCATTCTCCTAATACTACAAACATATTTTGGTAATATTAAGACTTTCTTCTTGTAGTTAAAAAGAATAAATATTCCTTTATTTAATCAGGTAAACCCCGTTGAGATCTAGATCTCATTTTCAAGAGGGACCTGAGCAAAAATTTGCAATACATAGCAACCTGGTAACAAGATAAAAACAATTAATACATATGCTTAAATAATAAAGCATTTTATCCTGGCTCTAATATTTTTTTGTACCGTTGACTTGATTTCAAAAGTCAAATAAATAGAGGTTGTTAAACAATATGGCTGTCATGGACTGAATTATGGAAACCCAAGAAATGCATTAGTGAAAAAAAATCCTTATTTTTCACAAATCAAATGTAGCGTCAACCAAAAGGCTCATGCTAACTCTGGAGGAGCTGCAGTTCAGGTGGGACATTCTGTGGACGGGACATCCATCTTGTCAGGGGGGCTGAAAACAAAACCATATTTTTATATTTTTTGTTTGAAAAAAACTTTTACAAACAAGCCTAAACTTCCTGTTACAGTAATGGCCAACTTGGACCAAATAATGTTTGTGTTTAAAATGTGAAAAGGTTCCAGGGGCACGAAAACTTTTTCACAGTCCTGTGGACACGAGGAATAAAAAGAAATCTTCTTGTTGGAAAGCAAATCAAAATCACAATGAAATATTTTCCAACATGACAAATTATGCATATTCTAGAAGAATTACATAAAGATGTTTTCAATTTCAATAACAATGCTTTGAGTTCAGAGGAGGGACGCCTGAGTAACGTGGCTAACTAGGGCAGGGTTTATGCTGAAGGGAATAGAGATGGTGGAGAGAGAGCTTGTGATTTATTTCTTTTTTAAGAGAAAATGTGTGGGCAGAGGGGTTGAAAAAGCTCCTTTCCGGGGAGCCTGTTAAAAACCATCTCTTGAGTAAGAGGTAGATAGAAGTGCAGGAAGGCTTCCTGCAGAGAAGCTGGCTTATTTCCAAACCAAATATTCCCTCATATGCAGCGCTGCATACACTTTTGCACATGTGCACCGGCTGCTGTCCTCTTTTCAGCCCCAGGCTTTCTTTGGGATTATTTTTGGAGTTGACAAAAGCTGATTGGGTAATGATTCATATATGTGTTACCTTCATATATGATGAAGAGATGGGGGTTGGTCTGTGAGGCACACACTGAGTTGTGGTCATCAATCTTGCTAAATCTGAAAGGTTTCCAGTCAGTGAATGGGCTCATAAAGCTCAAACATAGTCTGTGGTTTACAACAAGATGAATAAACTGAACTGTGATTTGATAGCTTAGTTTGACTTAAATACAAATCGAACGACTTTCACTTCGTCAAGTCTCAAAGTGCTAATTTGTGTTAAAAATAAAATTAGGGAAATGTCATAAATGATATAAGCATTCTTCTTTACACATATCATCCAGAGCATTTTGTCCCTCTAGCTGCATTTCTATTGAACATAAAATTGTGCAAACAGGAATTATGTTTCAATTTGCTTAAAGGAAACATAGCAATTTCGAAAACATTTCTTGATTAAAAGGTTTTTTGCGCTGGGAAGAGGTGGTTTTCCGGCTGTATTAAAATCAGTGTATTTTGCAAAACTGCGATGGAAACACTTTTTTTTTTTGTATCACGAGTCATGTGATCCACAACCAGATGTTACTACTGGCAGAAACAGCAAAGAAGATAAGCGGAAATGGTAGAAGTATAATGGCACAGCCTGTTTTTAAGTAATTATAGCATAAACAAACTTATTCATGTGTGATTTTAATTGAGTTTCTTATTTAATGGAAACACCTCAATTACGAAATTGTGTTTTTTTCCCCCAACATTAGTGATGAAAAGGCAGCTTCTTTTATGTTCTACTTTGGTGTGTCACTTGAGGCCAATATTGGACTTTGTGTCATGTTTTCCTATTAGAATACGACAATTAAAAGTTGGATTTCTCTAAATAAGTGCAACATAATGCTACTTTTGCTGCTTGTGTAGTCAAGACCAGCGTCTCACTCTATAAAAACAAAAACACAAAATGTAGAATATGATTAAGTGTTTCTAAAATTAATCTGAAAGACCCACATTCCCATAAAGGCATCCACAAATTCATGTATAATCATGAGCAAAAATCTAACTTTGGTAGAAGTTGACATCAAATGTCCTGTCCCCTCAATTGCTCAAAGTCAATACTACATTTGGTTACTTCCCTGAATACATTAACTACATTAGCTTGCATTAGCTTGTGGATCTAGCTAAGTAGTAAACAGCTGTCAAGAAATGGTAGCTAGTTCTCTAAAACATGCAGTATTTACTGTACACAAATAGCTAACTTAATATGTACAGCTAATATTGACTAAACCTCTTTGTGTGAGAACACGGTAAAGATTTTTGATGCAGAGGCAGATGGCTAATGTTAGCTGGCTAGCTAGCGTTGCTAATATCACTTACACATAGCTTACTTTTCTTTGTTCTTCCTGTCTAAGTAGTAATAAAAGTTTGATGTCTCTGAAAGTGAGGCATTGCAGAATTTACAAGTGGTTTTGATGGATGCTTCTACAAATATTTATCATTTATTTAGCTGAATTGTGTTACAGAAGATTTATTTTGGTGACGTGTCTTGGAGTCCGAGAGAACAGTAAAAATATCTTTAGTGTTTTATTTGCTGACGTCGCATGCAATTTTTTCAAGGTTTCATCCAACGACTTTCCTGAGGCGTGCGTGGCGGCCATCTTCTGTAACCCGATAACCAGCAGTTATTGTTCCCTAACCAGAGGTTTCCCATCTGCATATCTGCTCTAATCTAGTGTCCACATGTGATGAAGACAGGCAAGTAGGGTGACGAACTCCAAGGAGCTTTCCCCCCGCTGCAGCTGTTATCCAAGGTGACCCCATTCAGTCACTGATAAAAACACCACAAACCTGCTCATGTTACATGTTCACTGCTTCCATTGTTTCCAAGTCTGGACCAATCTTATTTTAACACTATATTTCTTGTGCCATGGTGGCTTGTCTAAACCCTAAGTTTTGATAATAACGTGATGTATGCTCGTTCAGATGAGGAAACCATCTGTTAGATGGATGTATGTTGGAGAAACGTGTAGGCGAGCTGGAGAAGGGATGTTTCAGTGGTTGCTATGGCTCACTTAGTTATCAGAAGAGTTATGTTGGCTCATTTATAACCATGCATTTAAGTCTAGTAGGTAATAGGGGAAATATGAAAATAAAACAATCTTTATAAAAACGAATTTTTCAGTGTATTTATTAGATAAATTTAAAGGAAATGGCACAGGAAACTTCTCAAAATTAGGATGACCAAGCACTGGGAGGTAACGGTCTAAGACGTGAAATTCACTAACAAAAACAAAACTAAATGCCTTTCAGCATTCGGGCACGGTGGAGTTCAAACCAAGCACCAGAAATGGGGACGAAAGCTGATTTCAGTGACTTTGAATGTGATTTTGTTGATGGTGCAGGTCAACTGGTCTGAGTATTTCAAGATTCGGCGTATCTACTGGGATTGTCACGCAAATAACCTTTTGTCAGATTTATATAGAATGGTTTCAATCATCTTTTTGTACAAAAGTCCAACCATAATTCGCAGTTCATTAAACAAGTCAGAATTTAGGTGACATGTGCACCATAAATCCCACAGCTTGTGGAGAAGTATTTATACCTTGTTAGCTTTTATCGTAATTCTATGTTACAGCCACCAAGTTTGATATGTCTTATTTGGACTTTTTATATCACTAAGACAAAGTGATGTATAAATGAGAGGTGGAAAGAAAATTATGCTGTCTGAACTTGATTTATTTGGGTTTTTGGGGTTATTCCTGGGTTTGAATTTTTGATCATTTGTCATCTGTGTTTGGCGCCAGTTATTCCTTGTTTTCTTTTTCCTAGTTGTGATTTAGATCAGCCTTTGTTTCTGTTTTAATACTTCTGATCAGTCTATTCTTAGTTGTTGTTTATTTAGTTTTGTTTATTCCCCAGTTTGTTTACACCTTCTTTCTCCTCTGTGCCATCTCTCTCTCCCTCAGCCTGCTAGCTGCTCGCTTTCCACAGCTGGACCCTGATTCTAATAAAAATCTGTCTATTGTTCAAGCTCCCTGTATTTCACCTGCTCTCCTTCACTCACTCCTCACTGATTTCTTCCACTTGTCTCATGTTTCTCTGTCTCCGTTAGCTCCTTCTGTGTCCCTTTCTGTTTATTTTTTTCTAAGCTGTTTTTAGGATTTTCTTCTTAAAACATTATTTCATCATATCCTCCCAGATATCTGCTTTCTCGTTGGTCCAATTCAATGTAATTGACATGACGGCTGCATGGTCTTCAAACGTTTCACAAATGAAAATCGGAGTGTGAAACCTCAAAGTTATTGACACTACAGGTGGATTTATAATGAGACACATGTACATGCAGGTGTATTAATGCATTAATAAGGTGGCATCTGAAAAGTCCAGACTCTTATTTGTGGAAATTCAATTGGAAGGAGCTAAATATAGGAGTACAACACAGTTTTTATGTTTTTATCTGAGAAAATATGCTTTACTGTTGACTGATGTAGTACAAAATCTCCACAAAATACAGTATATAGTTTGTTGTTGCAGCATGACAACATGTCAAAATGTTCAAGGAGTGGGACTAGTGAGGACGTTTTCAGCTTTAATTAGCTGAACTCCAAGCATCAAGTCTCAGACAAACAGAAACTAGGTAAAAAATCTCAGCAATCACAATCAGCTGTGAGTTTTACTGTTGTGAAAACAACAAGAGGGTGGTATGTCACAGCTTGTCATCTGCTCTTCTTCACAGGATGGATGAACCTCGGTACCTGCTGACTTTAGGTCTCACAGCTCTGTTTGCTCTGGGAGTCGTCATTTCCGGAACCACCGCCCAGATTAGCGTTCAGTCTTAAAACTCAAAGACATTTTGGCTCTTGAGTGAAAGCAACAAACCCACCCAGTTTTTCCACCTCACTACAAGAACTACGCCGGCGCATTATCTGATAATAGAGCCATTGGTCAAACAAAATTTTTTCATGCATCCATTTTGGATCTAAAGGAACGGTCTCCGGTCTGCTTGGCACTCGCATTCAAGCCGCACCAGAGTTCACTTCAACCAACCCGAGTTTGTAGGTCGACCAGAGTTCACTTTTTTGGTCTGCATCAGTTTGATTGTGCATTCACACCTCCCCAAACAAACCTGACCTCCATAGGCAGATAAAGAGTTTGATTAAAGTGGACTAAACAGGACTAGTGTGATAGAAACTATTGATAAATCTGCCAAGCAACAAAGCCACGTAATCAACAAAACAAACTCTGGTCTGCCTATACACTTGGTTTGGTTGAAGATTATCGTTAAGTCTTAAAACTTAACGCTAAGTTAAGGTTTAAGACTACACACCAGAGTATTTGACCTCTGGTGAATGCCAAGTGGGCTGGAGACTGTTTCAAAAGCAAGAAGTGGAATATAGCGCCGGGCATTCTGGGTACAACCAAAACAAACATGTTAGCCTATCGCTAGCGCGTAGCGGAAGAAATGGTTTGTGGTCTGTTGTCACAGACAAAAGAGAAATCCTTCAAGCGCTAAAAATTTGACGCCACTCCATTTCTGTTGACAGAAAGTTGCGCTCAGTGTCTTCTTCAGAGGTTTTCAAGGTTGTTTTGTTTAGGTTGTTGTTGGTGCAGCGCCACCACAGGCGAGGAGGGGAAGCAGTTGCTCAAATGTTTGGTTTGTTTGATACAGTGCAGTTGTGAAAGAGAACCGCAGCAGCTGAAAATGTAACAAATGTCGCAGTTGTGGTCGAGTCACGCCTCGGTTTGACTGTAATGAGTCTATTGTGAACCGCTCCAGTGAATGCTAAAGGACATGATCCGAGGAAGCTAGCAGAACTGCTTCATCCACAAAAAGCAACCTCCGCTTGAATGTTGTGATTCTATACCCAATTAATTTCACCTCCTTTTTGCTCTTTCTCCATGTTTACATACTAAAAAAAAATAAAAGCTGTGTATTTTGTGAGGTTGAGGCGCAAATCTAAATGTCTGCACTTTAAAGATAAACCATATCAGGCCCCAAAACTCTTTCTTTTTCTTTTTTCTTGTTTTGTTATTCTTTTATAAAAATATTCTGCATCTGCAAAATTAGACCTAAAAGGACTCGCCACCTCCAACTGATACGGGAGGAAATAAGTTGTGTGAATGCAGCCAGCGGGACCTCAAAGGTGTGGCGCGATAAGGCAGCCATGTTTAATCTCAACCTTAAGGTCTTTCTTCCAAGAAGAAATGTGAATTTGGAGCAGGAGAAACACAGATAAGCTGCTTTTTTTAAAAAAAAAAATGCAGGAATAGGAGGAGGACCCCGGCAGGACCTTAATTGCGTCCCTCCCCTTTTCCTCCCTCCTCTTCTTCCTCTCTCCTCCTCCTCCTCCTCTCTCCTCCGGGCTGCTGCCGAACTTCTCTTCCACACCGACTCCACTTGTGTTCAGTTTGTGTTTGGACTGAGTAGGAGAGAGGAGCAACGAGAAGACATGGCTTTCCTACGAGGAGCGTTTCTGCCGCTGTTTCTTCATATCTTCCTGCTGAACCGGAGCGGTGAGTTAAACCGCATTTTAACTCCTCTTCTTGTTATTTTTATTTAAAGAAAAAAAAAAAAGTTTCAACCAGACAACAGACGGCAAGTTTTACTGGAAATTTTTTCGGATGCTCTTGACATTTTTATGCGCAAACTCGCCGTCGCCGTTCAGTTATAACTGCGTGCTAAATAACAAACAAAAATAATACTAATCTCGCTTTGCACTTATAATTGCAAACAGATAAGTAAGCATGTCCAGCTGGTCTAGTTTGTTCTTGTTTAACTTTTAGTTTGAGCTTTTTAGACCTTAAAGTCGGGGCGCTGTAAAAACCCTGAAAGGTGTAATTAATTACTTCGTAATTGATGCTGCTCATTAGCACTCCGAGTCCTGGCTTCAGCCGATAAAAGCCAGTTTAAACACTCTGACATGTGATGGGTGTTTTTAAAGGCGTGTGACCTTGTGCTCTGAAGTCTGGAGAAGTTATTAAAGCCTTAATGCTCCTTGCTGTGGAACCACTGTTCGTGGCCGCAGGGCTAAAACTGGATGGACTCAGTGCAGTTTGGGTTTTGTTAGCCAGTAAATGTGATGGAAAGCTTTGTTTTACACTCAGTATGGTCATAATGTTTGTTTCTTTTCATGCCTGCTGTAATTCACTTGTTGTGGGAAATAGTTGGAGGTGATCCTTTTTTTTTTTTTGTAAAAATCAAACAGTTTCTGATTTTTGCTTACGCAAATGGTTGCTTTAGTCTGCAACGGAAACATTTCTTACTGAACTAGTCTGCAGTATTAACCCATAAATAATTAAAGTGCAGCTCCACGTAGCCCAGTATCTGTGCATTTGGGTTGCTTTGTATCAAGAAGTGTTGGAATCAATGGTATCAACATTTTGCAGGTTATTGAGGAGAAATTAACTGTGATGAAAATCAGAAGAAAACAAAAGCACCAACAGATTAAAGTAAGAGTTGTTTACCCTCCCTTGACGTTTGTTGCGTCAGGAAGTGCAGCGGAGATCGTCTCAGGCAACCATTGCTGGCGGCATTGTCACAGCTCGGATCTGGGAATGACTTCAAACCAACTTAACTGTGTTCCAGTTCCAAGTTCAAAACCAGTGGGTGGGTTGGTGGTGGTGTGGGGGGGGTCTCATTAAAATGCTCAGTGACCAGGCTTATGGGAACCGCCTCTTTCCAGACAGAAACCGGAATTTTACTGTTCCCAGTTTTAAATACGACAAGAACAAAGACCAAGCAGAATCAAAAGCAGTCGCCATGCATGTGAAATTTGGTGAGCGTTTCAATCAGGAAGTGTTTGTTGGACCTTGTCACAGTTTATTTCTGATTAAGCTTGTGCTACATTGATAGGGCGTTCTCTTTGTAGTTATAGGTTAGATTTTCCTTGTTTTAAAATACATCAAAAATTTCCTCTAAAATCAGAATTCCAGCTCTAAAACAGATGGGGGTCCTCAAACATTGCTGCGCTCAAAATCCAATATGGCTGCCATGCATGTCAAACTGAATATGGTCATTTATTGGCATTACTTTAAATTGCCTGTTGTCAAAGTTGAATGAAATGCCTTAGGGTTGGACGATATGGCTGAAAAACATGTCACAATATAAGTGTTTCATATTAGTCGATATCAATAATTGTCTTTTGATAATAATTGATAAAAGTTTTTTTTGTTTTAAATATCTAAATTACTACCAAACTGGTGGCGTGACCTTTCCCGTTTTAGCCACAGCTTTCACCTCACCGCATTGTTTTCTTAGCTTTAAGGAATTATGAGAGACAGACGCAAAACCTTAACCTGCTGCTGTGCACGTTACTCAGCAGTTGTCGCTAGGTAACTGAAGTCGGGAGCAGGTTGTTGCTTGGTAACCAAAGAAAGATTGATGCCACCAAACCAGCTTAGCTGGCCTTTCTTGTGAATCATAGTTCAGTGAATATTCCATCCATCCATCCATCCATCCATCCATCCATCCATCCAGCCATCCAGCCATCCATCCATCCATCCATCCATCCATCCATGGTTATCCATCTTACATGGTTAACCCTAGTGGGGTCGCCAGGCTGCTGGTGCCTATCTCCAGTGGTATTTTGTATGTATTGAGTATTGAATATTCTATCAGATGTATTATCAATTGATATTGATGACTTGTCTGTTGCAATATATCCCTAACAGGCTTCCTTGGCAAGGTTTATGAGTCGGGACAGTAAGCTCAGACATGTATGCACCATTTTGTGCCCAAGCAAAAGTTGGTTAGAAAAACTACAGAGGCAAAATTACCAGGACCCAAAAGCAGGCTTCTGCTTATTGGCTTCTGTTGCTAGTAACATTACAACAATTATTAAGCAAGTCCAAAAAAATGCTCAAATGATGGGATGTTATTCCCGGACTAAGCTGCAACGTCTGCAAAAAGCCAATCCATAACTGCTGCAAGTAAAACAAACTGAAGGCAAAATATTTCTGTGTTTTGTGTTAAAACACTGAAGCAACGTTTTCACTGAAGGAGGTGGTTTAGTGTAACATATGTGAAATACTTTGCAAGATAGAGATTCTCAGAAGTGTAGATAACTTTCTTCAACTACCACTGTGACACATGCATGATAGCCATATTGGATTTTGATGTTGGGGTCAGTTTGAAAATTCAGATTTCCCAAATTGGGATCCTGATTTGTGAAACGTTTCTATACAGGTGTGTGCGATATGGACTTAGAATGCTGTCATGATATTATGTGGTACTATTGTGACAATGATAAATATTGTGGAAAAATAAACAATATATTACTACGTTTTAAGGTAATAAATGTATAAATGGCCTGCAGGTAATACAGTTGTATTGCAGGTAATACAGTTGTATTGCAGGTAATACAGTTGTATTACCTGCAGGCCATTTGTACATGCAGCGTACAAGTGTAAAGTGTAAAGGCTAAGTATGGTTCTACTTCTGTTTAAAAATGGTGGTACTTGTAGTGTTGGTCTTGATCTGAGCTGATAGTTAAATGGTCAGTTTTTGTGTTTTGACCAGTAAAGAACCAGCAGCTTGATGTGAAAGTCCAGTTACGATGACATGTGTCCATGTGCATGCTCGTACTCCTCCTGGTTCTGTGAAACCAGTCAGAATCTCTCTTTGCTGTTGTTTTTTTTTCTTTTACAAACTCATGCCTCATTTCCTCTAATTGCTCCGGTTCTGTATTTTTGCCTAAACTCCCTCAGTTAAGGCTGCAGCTCACTGTATCTTTATCGGATCATTCTGTAGAACATTTTACGCCTTATTAATCCACAGATACTTTGAATAGAGATGTGTAATCTGCCCAACTCCGTGCAGCCCAAGGTCCTGCATGCAGATGTGTTGCTTTGTCTGGAACACGCTTGAGGTATGCGAGGTATTTGGTTTGGGACTTTTTAAACAGAGAAGTCACTCGCCAACCAAACATTTCAACTCCAAAATTTAGCTCATGAGGATTTGTTGACAGAAAAACAGGTTAGCAACTGTTACGCTAAGTAGAGTGAGGTTCGAATGCATTTATTTCCTTTCACTCTTCAGCTACACTTAAATTATGTAGATGGAAGTTATAGCTGTCTTTTCTTTGTTTTTTGGAAGGAAAATTTGCTCTGGTCGAGCTAGATAAAAAAAACAAAAAACTTGAGATAATAGTTACCAATGTTTTTGTCTCCCTTTCCTTTAGAGGGTTAATTGGCGTGGTCAGCTGGGGACAGGATCTGGGTTTGATCCAGGACTCCCTGTCGGGATTATTTCTCCTAGCTGGCCAGGGAACGTCTGGGAATGTCACAGAGGGAAGAACGTGGTAGTGGATACAGGGATTTTGTTTTAGGCATAATGTTGTAAGTTATGTTTCCACATTTTTGTCTTTACCTTATTGGTAGAATCTTGTAATGTTACTGTTCTTCACCAATCACCAGTTGCATTATTCCTTTTCAAAATGACTTTGCCCATTTTCTGGCTCGTTTTGTTTAATGTGAATCACATCTTGTCTGAAGGAAATGTCATTTCTGAACTAGAAAAAAAAAACTTCAATAAAATACAAACTTTTAATGTAATCTATTACATTTTACTGGCAACTCTATAAAGTAAAGTATTAAGCAGGTATTTTAAGGAAGTGTTTTGAAGATGTCAAAGAATCTGATTCCAATTTTTGGTTCCCTTTCTCTAGCATGAACTGTAATGTTATCTTTACAAATTTGAATTTAACCTTATATTTTCAAAATTTAATTCAATCCAAATTAAAAAATACTTGATAGATCCCGAAGGAAAATTAAATAATAGGAGGATGTAACCTTTATGACAAAAGAAGTTTTTTACGTATTCATTAAATTGTCACCATGCCATGACAGTAAAATGTGAAACAGATAATCATTGAAAAGATCAATCTCCTCCTATTGCCATCTGAAGAAATGCACTTCTGACTAAGAACAACCAATCAGAGCCAGGAGGAGGATCTTAGCGCTGTCAACCATCCTCATGTCTTTGCTGTGCTAATTGCGGAGAAAGAACTAACTGTTAACCAAAATCGTTTATTGGCAGTCATCGGTGGCCATGCTAACTAGCATTAGCATTCACAATAAGCTCTGCTAGCTGCAGTGTATCAGAGATCAAGGGCTGGGGATGAGCAGCGCCACAAGGAGGGTGATTGAGAGCGTTAATACCCCAAAACAGGACCAGTTAGGTTAACTGGTCTTTAAATAGTCCTTTATTTAAATGAGAAAGTATTAAACCTCCTATCTAAACTTTTCCTACCCAAGTGGAAGCCTCGTTCTTTCTCTTTGTCTCACAACAGGACAGCACTCTCAGTCCCGCCCTGATCCCCTGTTTTTACCCCATGAGCCTCGTCTTAATTGGGTTACCTCCATTACATCCTCATCTCCCCTCTCCCTCCTCTGGAGAAGGAGTTAGCTGTCTGTTTCTGGATTAGGTCGGGGGGGGGGGCACTCCCAGAGACCCCGGTTCCTCCAAATAACTTTTAAATCAGACACTGTCTGAACCGCCCTGCTCCCTAACTAACCCTGAAGGACACTTAGTCAAATACAGTTTGAGGCTAAAAGCGTTTCTCTTGTATGGAAATGAACCCAACCGGTGTGTGAGGAGAAGCCCAAACATTTAGCCATTTAGCTCAGTAGATACAGCACACACACACACGCCCACACACACACGCACAAACATTGATTTCAAAGTCCAGTGTTCATCAGCATGATGGTCATGTTCTCCTGTAATAATGGGTGAGTGAGCCGCGCTGTTGTGCAGTAAATCTCTGCGTTGGCAGAGCTTTTATGTTGACATACACAGACAGGAAAGGATGGGCTTTTTAATCCATGCTGTAATGAAATATCTCTAACTAAACAAGTCTTCATCCTTTGCTGCCTTTAAAGGCAGGGTGGGATCGATAAAGTCGCTTTCTTTCTGTGCAAAGTAGCTTTTGCAATCAGAACATGGACTGGCTGTTTTTTATGCTGGCAAAGTAAAGCTACTTACAGTAATCACAAATTAGACAATAAATATGTTCCTACCAGAGGTGGGTAGTAACTAGTTACACTTACGTGAGTAACTTTTTTTGGGGAAAAAAATATGTCTAGAAGTATTTTTACTAAGTTTTCCCTTACTTCTTATTTGAGTTATTTTATTCAGAGACATGTCTACTCTTGGGCCTTGTACATATGTAGCAAATATCTCTGCCACATCGTTTAAAGAAATAATATTACATATATTACACAGGATTGCTTTCAGAAAAGTTTTCATCCAATGAACCCGCACAAATCTGGCCTGAGCGTCATTTTAAATGTGCCAGACCCATAGGGGGCAGTGTACCATAAAGCTGATACCTATGTCAGCCAATCAAATAGCTTCAAAACAACCTCAACTTCCTGTTAGGACTTGAACATTGTGCGAGGACATTTGTTTGTGTGTCCGGTCATACTTCGTGTTATTCTTTACATCTGTAAATTTTGCGCATGCGCACAGCGCTGGAGGGCAAAAGACTATGGGGCCCCAAAAGGGACATTGGTAGTTATTATTTTTTTGCGTTCCCTTGCTAAAGTATTGCATTCCTTCGGAATACCTTAGCTTTACCTCACAATACTTTTGCAAACTTACACAGACATAAACATGCAGTGAATAAATACATTTTCAATCAGTTTTTTGCACCACAGAGTTAAGAATAAACACTGAGGCTCTTTAAATGTGCATACATTTGAAATTTTAAATTGACATTTGTGACTGTTTATAAAATAGACCAGCAAATATTGCAGTAAGCATATTGCAAGGTAACACAAAGGTATTGCAATAGAACGCAAAAGAAAGCATTTTTCTCATGTCCTCTAGAGCGCTCCTTAAAAGACGATTCTTTTACTTGCCTTTCAAACAAAATGAAACTTTGAGATGTACAGTACAGACCAAAAGTTTGGACACACCTTTTAATTCAGTGAGTTTCCTTTATTTTCATGACTATTGACATTGTAGATTCACACTGAAGGCATCAGAACTGTGAATAACACATGTGGAAATATGCACTAAACAAAAAAGTGTAAAACAACTGAAAATACCCCTTATATTCTAGTTTCTTCAAAGTAGCAACCTTTAGCTGTGATCACTGCTTTGCACACACTCTGCATTTTCTTGATGAACTTCAAGAGGTCGTCACCTGAAATGGTTTTCACTTCATAGGTCAACCTGCCCTGTCAGGTTAATAAGTGGGATTTCTTGCCTTATAAATAGTCATGAGAATAAAGAAAACCCATTGAATTAGAAGGTGTGTCCAAACATTTGGTGGTTACTGTAGGTGTTATTAATGTATTGCAGTGTGCCACAACAAAGGGAAAAATAATGCAGGAAAAATGTTCAAGAATGACTTAAAACCACTCAAATTCTTCTTTTTCTCCCTGTTGAGTATATGGATATATTGACGTATTATTTGTCATAGACTGTTTCCCACGTAGCCACACAAACACAGATACAGAGTTTTATTAAATCTTCACTTTGGTTGGAGTTTAAAAATAATACATTTTAGTTGTATAAAACTGAGTTTTTGTGTGGATGAAAGACCAAACTGCATAGAAATGTTTTAGTTTTCCCACATGTCTGCCTACATGTGGGCTCGCCCTGACATCAGGATACTCTACCAATGAAAGTACAAGTAACTTCCCTGAAAGAAGAACAAGCTTGTTTTAACCAAACACAAAGATATATACAGTAGATCAGATACTCAGAACTTCATCTGCCTGGTTTTTTTAATGATCTCAAGTCTCTAAATACATTTCCTTTCTGGTATGTTTCGGCTAAGTGCACAGCTTTGGTTCGGTCTCCTCCAATTAGACCAGCTTCAGATGAATTGTGACACTAAACCAGTTTCTCAGTTTTCTCCCGGGGTTTCTTGAAAATCTGTCGTGTAATTTCTTGGAGAGTTTTCATTCGCTCCAGCAGCCAATCAAGAGCGTGGGATGACTGTGGGACGGTTGCCATTCTTCAGCTGCAGCTCTTTGACTGGGCAGTGCTCACTTTTATTCTTGTCTGGCATCACTACTAAAGACAAACCGTCTGAAATATCTTTGGGTTTTCTCCCATCTAAAAGCTACACGTATTCATGGCTGTACTGTCAATTCTTTAAAAATGTTTTGGTGTGGACATCTATAGATGGATTTCTGTTTTTCTGTTGTTTTTTTACTTTTTAATTTTTTTTTTTTACCATTGGAGCAAATACAAAGGTAGATTGATCTGAAGATTTTATTTGTGGTGTTACCTGAGACTAAAAGCCAGTGTCTGTGACAGACTAACGACTATTTGACTGTGACTGAAGTCGTTTTCGTGGGTCTGTCAGGATTTATTGCCGGTGGAGCTAAAGACAACATGAAGCATGAACAGTTTTTACCAAAATGTTATTGTTGGCAAAATTCATCGGGACTGTAATCTTTTTTTAATCACCATTCCATTTCCAAATCCTTGCATATAAAGATTGTACTGTTGTTTTTTTGTTTTTTTTAAATAAATGGAGACAGAAAACCGCCAGTCTAAAGATAAGTTTGAAACTGTTTGGATTGAATTAGCTACAAAATTCAAAGTGAAAAAAGAGCAAAAATGATTTAGCTCATATTTTTCTTAGCTTTAGAGTTACTATTCTATATTTTAATTGGCTATTAGAAGAATAACATAAAAACTTTCTGTTGTGAAAGTTAAGGAAAACAAGCTCTTGCTGCAAGGTCAATGGAAATAGACTCTGTACCCAGAAAAAGTTGTTTTTCTCCTTGAATTCAAACCAGAAAACATTTTCTTATTTGTGATGCAATACACATCTTTATCTTTATATATATATATATATATATATATATATATATATATATATATATATATATATATATATATATATATATATATATATATGTGTGTGTGTGTGTGTGTGTGTGTGTGTGGGTGGTGAGGGGGTGTGTTGTGTTTAATATTTTTAAGTTTAAAAAGATGACCCAGAAAAATAAAAAGCTGTTTGGTCTCCTTGTCTTCTTGTTTTTTAACAGATAAAATGACGTTTCTATGGCAACGCTTTGTTGTGCTGTTGATAAGAATATCTAGTTTTGGAAACTTTATGGTGGTTGGGCCTATCAGTTAAAGTAAACACAGGCTGGTCTTTCTTTATCCGTGTCTGGGTGCCTGGGAATGCCTCCGACCGGCTTGTCTGCACGCTGGAGGAGGTGTGCAGCTGTTGGCTCCAGTTGTCCATGTGGGATTAGTGCGTTTGCCTGAGTGATAGTCGGCCATGACAGCCATATAATCTAATGTATTGGCTCATTGTTTTCATTAAAGAGAGTGTGCTGTTTGATCCCGGTAGAATTATAACGCTGCTGCCCTGTAACTTTCAGGCATATGTCAGCTAATTCAGCCGGCGCGCAGGTCAGTGTGTGGAGCAATCAAATCCCACCTTCCAGATATTTAATCTGCTTACTTTAACTGAGCTTCTGTCTACATTGAGCAGTTTCTGTTATCGCACACAGAAGACTAAAGCTGTAAATAATAAAAGGTTAATAATAATAAAGGTTCACAGTTATAATCCTTGTCCTGTTTGTTTAGGTTTGAGCAGGAAAAATGTCTAATGAAGCTCAAGGAATTTTAGTTAGCTTTGTTGTTTTTTTTGTGGATTAACCACAAACGTGTAACATTGTGTTTATATACACTCTTACACTGACATGTCTCCACCACACTTTACCGTTGTCGATGCGAGGAGCCGCCGTATTGGATGTCAAAGTTTTCTTTTGAGAAATTCTCTGACTTTTGAGTTTTGCCCCGGAGGTTTTAATTGATTTTCTGTCTCAGAAGTCAGATTTTTCCAATTCTGGCTAAAAATGAAATGTATGTTTAATATCTCCGCTCAACTTCCAAAAGTTTTGAGCAAACTTTTCAACTCTGTTAGATGCTCATATAAAATTTCTGTTCAATGTAAGTAAACATTTATATTTATCTTCAAGTTGACCTGTAAGGCTTTATGACATTTGGTCTGGTCCTGTGGACCCAAACATCATTGTAAGTGTGTAGGGGGTGTGTCAGGTGTGTGGTCATCAATTTTATTTTTCTGAATTACATTCTTCACAGAAAATGACCCAAGGCCAACGAGTCTCAGGTTAAAAAGAAAACAAACAAACTTTTATTTGTTTTGCTATTATAAAAAGTGAAAACGGTTCCCACACACCCGAACAGATAAGATGTTGAAAAAAAAGAGGAAAAAGAAAAAGTGACTTAGCCAAATCTACTGGTTTGGAATGAATTATCTATATATATTAGAATGAATGTAATTTTGTCTAATATTGTCGTTACGTATGGCTGTAACAATTAGGAACCAGAGGCTCCTAACTAGCATGGACCAAATGATAAACAGAGAGAACCCTCCCCTTCGCGCTGAAGGTTTGGACTGAAGTTTTTCTTTTTCAAGTTTTGTCACTCTGGTAAGGCAGAGGCTCACCAGTGAATGGGAATGTCCGCTATGTCACAACTTATTTGTCAAGTGTGCTTCCATCTCTCCTTTAGCGCTTAAACTCTTTCAGAAAATAAAAAAAACCACCCCAATCATGTGTAAAAACGTTTTAGCGAAATTGATAGTTGTTTCAAATTTTGCTGTTTCCATCAACTGTTTCTCACTCATACGCATAAAACAAGATGGAAACGTTGCTGATGTTAATCTTATTTTCTATATTCCACTTGTGGTTCACACTAAATGAAATGTGTTATATAACTTTAATAAATAGAGTTTATCAGCAGGAGGTTTCTTATTTTGGTTTGATCAGTGGTCATAATTCTTCACATTTTCCCCAAATGTGAGAGCAGTGTCAGAGTAAATATGCAATTAAATTACAACATAGGGGAGATTTGAGTCTTAATTTCTTTGAAAACAAATGTAAAAGCATTCATTTTATTTGGTACAAATTGGCAAAGAGAACAACTGATCAGTTCAACCTGCCTTGTCGTTTGTTTTTTGCTGTGTGTTTTAAGCCGATCATCAGATGTTCTGAATCATGTTTTAGGAAAATCAAAGAAACAGTGTTTAGCTGGCAGGAGCAGAACTGACAGCCACCCTCATGCCTGCGTTAAAGGCGGCTCGTCTTGCATGTGTAGGTTTGAAGTCTGACTGGGGCTTTAGACCCAGCAGCTGCTTCTGTAGTTTGATCCAAACCCTTCTGGGAGGGAATTTCTTCTCTATCGACTATCTTTCTGGTGCTGAAGAGCTGCTTGAAACATCCTCGACTCGCTATCCTCAGAGCATATCTTCCGACTTTACGAGATTGGAGACGGTTATTTAAACGCACTCAGGAAAAAACGCAAACAGCTAATGAGAAAGCTGGTGTTCTGGTCTCAGAAATGTGCTCCGTGTCTCCTGTAACAGAAATGATTTTGTTTTTGTCTGTTTTGCTGAGCAGTGCTTAGAGGCCTGTGCATCTGAATCACAGGTATTGAATTTGGCTGCCCTGCATGCACAGGATTGATTATTTCTGCGCAGCAGTTTGAAAGGGTTTTAAAGAATGCAGAGGCAAGTTTTTACTGGCCTTGATCCTCCCACTAGCTTGATTTTTTAAATAGGTATTTCTAATGAAGGCTTATTTCGCAGACATTATGCTTTATATACACATCATATACAGTATATTATATATATTATACTATTATATTATACTTAGAATTCCTATTTGCATTTTCTGAGCCATTTGAAAGAAGGTTTGTTTAAATTTGTTTTTACATGTTTGACCAAGATAGTCAACCTATTGATTTTGTCAGTTTCAGTTTATTTTTTATTTTACATCGTCTGTTATACTCCTAATTGCCCTGACTGAACAAATTCAAGTTTCCCATGTTGGATAAGCTGTACTGGTGAAAAGTTATCAAATACATTTTTACTTCAGTACATTTATGTCTTTCTTTAGAAAAGGAAATGTTTAAAGTTAGTCCAGCTGTTTTTCTGTATCTGATTGGAACTGGCATATATTAAATCTCAGTCATTGGTGTCACAAGTAAAGAAAGTCTGACCATTTGAAATGAATCACTGCAATAAAGGAACTTTCCTATAAAGAGATAATGAAGGAGCAAGTAGAATTTGCATTATTTTGTGAATTATACGTGAAACGTCTTGCATATGAAGAATAATATTTGTGAAAAAGTAGATTAAATCAGGGATGTGTTCATGTTAATGTAAGAGAGGAGTCTCTTTCTTTGTTTTAAAACAAGACGTTCATTAGCCGTGCTTCAGTCCTCAGCAGATCTGGCAATTTGTCTCTGAACTATGCCCAGGCAAAATTGGCCATCTGCACATGATGTCCCTTCATATTTAGACGGCCCATCTGTAAGGACACATGGCACTCTCCTGGGCCGGGGTCCAAGTGTTGGCAGAGGCCCCGCCGGAGCCAAAGGGGCAGGGGAAAAACACCCTCCAGTGAGAAGCTGTTCCTTCCTCTTGTCCTCACTTTTCTTCAGTCTGCGGAGCCTAAACAGCAGCTGCTCACACCTGACGCCCAAAACCTCGGACGGACCACATTCTGCAGGGTGGGGGGCAAGACCGGATTCACGTTACAAAGAAATTATACAAAAGGTCTTCGCCTGCCTCCCGCCTTTTCCAAGTCTTAGTTCCCTCCCCCCCTCCCCAACACCACCACATCGTGTCTCCTGAGGCACCTCTCTCATGCCCCACGTCTTTGTTGTGTTTTTGTTTTCTGAGTGTCGTGGACGGAGCCTGGGAATATTTACTCTTCCTCGTAGACAACAGTTCTTTCAGGAACAGCAGGAGTGCACATGTAGCTGCAAGAGAACCACAGTTTTAATTTTTAAACTAGTTTTCAATAAGAGTTAGTTTTATTTAAACATATTTTTAGATGTTACCATGCCTTGCTCTGCAAAAATACAAACTCTTACCAAGTATTTTAGACTAGTTTCTAGCTTCTTGTGCAAATATCTCAGTAAACTTAAAATAAGACAAAGCTAACTTACAAGTAACTTTTCAGCAATATAAAAGTTACTTGTATATTGTAACTTTAATTTGATGAGAATTATTGATTTCCATCAAATTATTGATGAAAAAGTACTAGTTCTGTTAGCAAATTATTTCACTTATAACAAGACATTTTTCCCATGTTATAAGTGAAATAATCTTCCAATGAAATTACCGTATTCTTCGGACTACTAGCCGCTACTTTTCCCCCACGCTTCGAACCAGGCGGCTTTTAGCCCGGTGCGGCTTTCCTGTGGATTTTTCTTCAACCACCAGGGGGCTCTTTAGCAGGAAGTGAATCATTGGAAGTCAAAATTGGAAACCAAAGAAGAAAGTGCTGATTTTCATTTAGACCAAGCACATGCTAGCAACAGGCACGACGGAGAAATGTTTTCAAACTCATATCCCCTCATCATGGAAACAACACGAAGAAGTTCATATGATGCAGCTTTTAAGTTGAAGGCTATCGATCTGACTGATAGTACAGATCGATAGCCGCTGCACGTATTAAGCTCGACGTGAACGAATCCATTTTTTTGGCGTTGGAGACGCAGGGCTGCGTCCTTAATATCAGGTTTATTAAGGACACAGCCCTCTGCTGCGTCCTTGTGGAAAACCGAGAGCAGCGGAGATACCAGCGGCTAATAGGCCGGTGCGCCTTGAATATGTATGTTTTCCAGTTTTTAAAAAAAGCTGTGGGTGTGGCTTTTAGTAAGGTGCGCTTTATAGTCTGGAAAATACGGTAGTACTTCAGTACTAAAGGACTGAACCAACTACCACTACTCAGTGGTGGTTGTTATTGTGTCTTGTCTCTATGCTGTAACTGCGAAGTAATTTCCCTGCTGGGATGAATAAAGTACTTCTATTCTATTCTATTCTATATTTAAAAAAATCAATATTAAGGAATTATTTACTTAAAACAAAGTCCTGTAAGATAGGTATTTCAAGTCTACTTGCAATAAGCTTGATCAAAATTAGATAAGACATTATCTAGTTACATACCTAAATAATAAGGTCGAAGAGACAGTGAAATGTTTTTATCTAAAAAATAACAAGGGAGAGGTCAATAGGTTAGCTATGCTAGCTTGACTTTGACAACCTTCACTTGTAGATCTGCTGCAGAAAAATGAGGTGGCCCACAAACCATCTCTCTGCCAGATCATCAGTAAAGCAGGTGTTTAAATTAACTACTGAACCACTGCTGTGTTCACTTATTAATAATCGCAAAATAAACATCAAGCCTGAAAACATTTAACTGTAAAGTGTTCTGTGTGTGGAAAATGTTTGCGTGTTTTTTGCCGTTGGATCCCAATACTTGAACGTAATCTCTATGTTAGCTAATATGGAGCTGTTGTCAGTCAGTTGCTACGGCAACGGCTTTGTGTAGCCGACACGGAAAAAAGAAGAATATGAGTGGTTTTGAATTGTTCTTCAGCGGTTTTTCTCTTTGCTGTAGGACACCGCACTAAATGAATAATACATGCATCTCCAGGTTACAGTCTGCTAGCGGATTTGATTCGTCTTTTTGCCCTCCAGCGTTGTGCGTGTACGTAAAACTTCCTGTTGCAGACATTAAAATGCTATAGTGGCCTGTACATCTAGTGTTGCTTCTAGAAAAAATCCTACAGATTCCCAACAATACGAGGTCTGATTACGTCACCTGGAGCGTTGCATCATTCGGTCAAAGTTACCCATTAATCAGTTGAGCTGTAAAAAAAGCCTCCTGTTGAACTCTGTTAGCTGCAGAGTGGAAACCTCAGAGACCTCTTTTCTTCCTTCGGGCCTGTTTGAAATGTGACCACAGGACTATGTCACTGCTAAGAGCTTACGCTAGTATCTTCAAGCATGTTCTCTGGTAATGTATGCAAGATAAATCTCCTCTGCAAACAATGCACATGCCACAGAGCTTCTCCAGTAATTGCACGAGGCGTCCCCTCAGGCCTCGTCATTGTTCAGAGGAATGCCACGTTCTCTGATTACTTTTGTTGCTGGGTTGTGTGTCAAACTGCCAAGTCATGTGTGTCACTGTCTCACACTCAGAAAAGCCTCAAGAGCTTGCAAAAAATAGATGTTGTGCTGCGTGTCATCCATCACTGCGGTTAAGTTGGGAAGCGATATCATGGCCGCGTATGATGGATTTATGAACATAGCAAACATGGCAGGTATTCTTCGTGTCTTCCTGATGTTTATGGGTCAAAGAGTGCAGAGGCTGCTTTCACATAATATGAGACAAGAACAGAAGACACTCAGATTACAGGTCATGTCTGAACGATTTAATTCATTTTGAGTTTCCTCTAGACGAGTGATGTCCAAACTAATCACAGGCTGCAAAAAAGTTACAGTTTTTACAAATTTTAATATGCAAAAATACTTGCTATACAATAAACAAAACACTCATGCTTCAATTGCAACAAAGTAGTAATTTTTTTTTTTGCAAAAAAGAGGGATCATTCCCTAAACATTTGCTTAACATTAAACATCAAATAGTTGCAAACCTAAATCATACAACTTCTACAGTTTTTATTTTTTGATCCATTGTTTTCTGATTTTTTTTTATCTAGAAAAAGTTTAGCCTATTTTCAGCCCCAGGAAAATAAACTCAAATTTCTACCTTCAAATGTAATGAATAGGGCCGGTCACGTCAAGTTTCCTGATTTATGCTGTCCCGTTTCCCCTGAAGGCAACGTGGCTAATAAAAGATAAATATTTTGTGCTATTCTTAATATTTTCCAAGATTGATCTTTTTCCAGCAGAAATTTTGCGTCAATACTTTTTAAAAACTTCCCAGCAGCAGTTTGGACCAAGGTTATAATCGTTTTTCAGTCTAGTTTACTTTTGTTGGTACTTTTTGTTTGTCTAAATCAGTTAGTTTGAACTAGTTTTTAGAGCGTATTTGCTACTTTTTATTAGTTATAACTAGTTAAATATTGCTTAGTTTCAGTTTAGTTTTTATTAGTCATAGCAAAATAGTCAATTTAGTTTTGGTTAATGTTGAGTTGCAGAATTCAAAAAAGTCGTATTGTGATCTTGTGTCTGACTGGGTAATAAATACTTAACAGAAGATACTATTTTCAAAAGATTTATTCAACTATTGTTGAAAAACCAACAGATTCTGATGTTTTATCCCAGCTTCTGCTGTCGCCATCGTGCGGACTGGCGCAGGTGTTTCCAGGAGAACAAAGTACCGTAATCTGCTGACAGCTGACTTAAACTGCTCGAGTGGGGAAAAAATATCAATTCATTTCACATCAGTTCGAAAGGCCAATAAATAAATTCATAGACACAAAAACAAAAGATATTATATGTATAATTTCAGTATGTTTTAGTTAGTTTTACAAACGCATGATACAGTTTCGGTTAGTTGTAGTTTCTCTCCATTAATGACCATTTTTATTTATTTCAGTTAATGAAAAATGTTTTTCCAATTTCAGTTTTCATTATTTCATTAGTTTCAGTTAACTTTGTTAACCTTGCTTTGGACACCACCGCTTTGGACAATGGCAGGTTAAGTTAAACTGGTCAAATTTCATGCTTTCGAGGGGGAAACCCTGCAAACAAAACAGAGGAAACGAATCTTTTGCTTCAATTTCAAGTTTTTAGCCGACATTCAGTTTTTGTCTCTCCTTCCCTGGAGATAAAACGACGTCGCTCCTCCATTCAGGCTCCAGCTGCCTGAAACATAGACTTGCATGCAACCACATCTGTTGAGCTGAAGTGAAATGTGTGTGAATGCAGGCTGACTTTGATGGCTGGAGCGACGTGTCTGTGCTGGGTGTGTGCATGTGTACATGAATATTCATGACGACCCTGGGGCTCACCAGACCCTCCGTCATGGTGTTTGTCTCCTGCTAATGGGCTGTGCCATGCGCTGAGCCTGGCGCGCAGCTGGCACTTTCTGAACCACGCAAAATTAGCTGCTTCAAACCAACCAGCTTATTGGAGAATTTCACGGATTTCCGGAGAATTTAAAGCATGAAGTTTGCACATTAGTCTATTTCAATATGGCACACCGTGGAAAACAAAGTTTGTTTAATGTTATGCATATTGTAGGAACATTGTTTCTGACTGCAGCTCGGCAATAAATGGTAGCAACTCACATTTCATGGTTGAAGTGGAGCTCTGCCCTTTAGCCAATTAAAGATCCAGACTAATTGTTTCTGTCTTTTCTGCTGTTCAGTTAGTGGTTGCAAGGCATTTGTTTGGCAGATTCCCCAGAGGAACAATCTCTTGGTTTAATTGTCCCTCAGGAGCAACAAGAGGGGCAGAAAATCTGCCCCGCCGGGGGAAAACAGCAGCTACTGCTGATCCAATCCTGGAATCTGATGGAATGTTTTCACTCCGTTTACATCTTTGCATGAGGTGGACTAACAATATTTATCCCCAATGTTTATTTAAAGTGCCACAATCAGGAAAATATTTAGAATTTCATATTTTAAATTCTATATAAATGTGTTCTTTAAATAAAAGGTAAGGGGTGAGTGATTGAGGTAATTTGTGGTCCTACTGTCATAACAATAAGGATTATGTTTAAAAAACCGATTTATTACTTATTTTCAAACACAAATACTTCTCTTGAAAAACATTTCCATTTGAAACAGGCTATTTATGTCACTAAGCTGCACACAGTAACTGCATTTAATTATATTTTCAAATTTAATTATATTTATTGATAATTTTGTGGAACAAATAGTGGAGAAAATGGTAAAAATACAATTTCAGATATTACTGTCAGTGCTGTTTTTATTTTTAACATCATTAACTAAAATTTATCGAAACAACGATAAGTCAATATTATCATGAAGTTAAATTTTTTTTCAATAAATGATAAACAATATGATAATTGACCACCGCTAAGCTGCATACTATATTAATCTTTCAGTAACATAGGAAAAAAAAAAAAAAAATATATATATATATATATATATATATATATATATATATATATATATATATATATATAATAAATATAAAAGTTATTAAGAATGGAATTCAGTAAGTGCTAAAAGCTTATAAAATAGTTTTGTTGTTTATTTTCTTCATTTATCTTATCCTGGAGGCCATCATGTATTAATTTAAAATATCATTGTGGTTTTTTACCAAACAGACGCTAACATCTGATTGGTTGCATCAGATGCAACGTGATTAACTCACGTTGTAAGTTAACCAACTGACTTTAACTGGAAAATATAATTTATATGCATATCATTAAATGACATAAATACTTCAATATTTATATATATGTTATCACATCTGATAAATATAAATTTACTAAATTCTGATATTTATCAAAATAAATGATTGATATTTCTGAATTTCCAATGTTATTAGAAATTTAATGTAAATTAAATATTTATATATTGACTTTATTGTTTAGTGTTTTGCGGCAAATCTTACCGTAAATATTTTACTTTCACACATGTGAAATGAGTGTAAAAAAATCTTAAAATGAATCAAACTCATAATCTGAACTTGAAAATATAGTATATGACTTATGCAACATTTTAATTTGAGTATATTTATTTAGTGTGTAAAAGAATATAAAATATAATAAAATAAAGCAATGGTTACACAAATCTTTTCCACTAAGGCTAAGCAATGTATATTTCAGCTTTAATAAGTAATCTTATGTTTGTTTAGTTCATAGGTATGGCATGATCAGTTTCTCTTAACCACTCTTCAAAACGGGAAAGAAGAGAGAACACAGCAGGATGGTCAAAGAAGCAAAAACGAAATCTCACCCAGTGGTTATCAAATCTTCAAAATAGGTTGTTTTAGGGCTTTTGTTCCCATATTTAGCAGAGGAGGCTGTCTCTGACGAAACTCCAGGCCTTGTTTTGCTTCTTACTGGCTTTTCAGACCAGCTTTGCCAGCATCAAGAAGAAGAAGAAGTTGACCTTTTACTCCCAGCTAAGCAATCTTAGCTGTGGTGTAAACACATGAGACAATAGCAAATAAACACTTACCTGACACTTATCTTAGCAATCAGTCGCCGAGGGTTAACGTGAGCTGGTGAGTTTTTTGCTGGCACCCCCACACAGATGTCATTCTCTGTTTCAACTGCTTCTCCATCAGATTTAAAGGACAACGAGGGCAGAAAAAAAAGAAAGAAGGAGACTTATGGTGTTTTCACACCTGATAGTCTGGCAGATTCAATTTGATTGGGGACCAAAATTGCAACATTTCATTTTCGTTGATGAGGTTCTCTTTCACACTGCACTGTGTCAAACCAAACTGCACCAGAGTTCACTTCAACAGTACCCACACCGAGGCCATTGCTTATTTATAGCAATAAGCAATAAATCAATTAACCGCGTGATCAATTAAAACAAGCTCCGTAATTTATACTTGCATGATTTATTTATTTATTTTTTCTATTAAAAACTGGATGACAAAAGTTTTCAGTCTGGAGTTTTGGTCTCATCTAGTCCTTTTCTTTTGGAAGGACAATTTTGTTTACACAGGCTTCATAGTTCATGTAATTTGTTATTTCTGTTGTTTTGTTGATTTATTTTTGGATATTTAAGATGTCTTCCAGTTCCAGTGTTAAATATTTGTTTAAATTTAAATCTTTGAGAATGTGTTCTTGTGTTGTTATGCCATTACCATGATATGACTTGAAATTAGTCTCAAAAGTCTCATTGCTTATCGCAGTAGCTTCTACGACAGTTTTGTGTACGCATTCAGACCTCCACAACCGGACTTTCTAGGCAAACGGACTGGAGTTTGATTAAAGATTACTAAACAAGGCTTGTGGGAATGACCACAGAGACATTTGAAGAGATCAAGAGAAGACCCACCAATTTCAGGAAGAAATTTCCGTCTCTGGAGGAAAACCTGAGCTGGTAACCCAGTGAATGCTGGTAGGTCTTCCTATTGCCTGGGAACTGAATTATTCCTTCAGAAACACAAGGTTTGCATGAATAAGAATGAGAATCTCTCTGCATTTTGTCGCTCTCTGCTGCGCTGTGAGGAGTCACCGGGCGGACGTGTGGGAGGAAAGTTAGACCGCTTGCAGCATCAAGTCAGTTGAGCTGAATTTAAATGAAACAAGATCAAACCAGTGTGTCTCATTCCAAGTGAATACAAAGACCTCAGCAGTTTGCCGGCTGAACAACAGCAGCTTTCTGTGGAGGGAGATGTTTGGTTAAAGCAGAGTCTTAATGGTGAGCGCTTTGTTGTGTGATGTCACAAGTCCTGACATGATAACAGGCTTTGTTGGCTGGACGGCAACATCAGAGTGGAAGAAAGGATTGATCAGGGAGCCGTGGTGAAGAGTCGACTTTTAGGGCACTTTGGTGCTTGCCAGAGACGGCCAGCGTCTTTTGAGGATGTTTCTGATGAAAGCTGTAACGTGATCCACCTCCTCAGCTCGAGTTTTGGGACAGGAATCCGCCCGAGGGAGGGGGCTTCTTCTGCAACTGCAATTTAAGAATAAACCCATGTCAACCTGAAAGCTAACATAATCCCAAAGGGAGGGAAAAAAGTTGAATAAACGATTGGCTTAGCATCATAAAGATAAAGCCTGTGGCTAAGTTGTGTTGGTACAAATCGTCTTGTATTTGTTTTTTTACCGAGTCGCATAACCAGATTAGTGCTGTGAAAAAAGGATTTACCTGCTTGCACATTTCTTCTGTCATGTCTGTGGCTGTAATTTACAGCTTCACTCCATAAACTGTGATAAATATTCACAATAAATGGGTAACAAACGGACTTTTTACAGAGAAAATATGATCGACATGGAACAAAAAAGAAATGGCATCAGTCGAGATTAACGTAGCTGGAAAATGTTCAACTTAATAAACCACTTGAATGAAACCCAAATGAACACATCATGCATCCCTCTGTGGAAGCCAAAACAACAAACAAATTCAAATTAATCTTTGTTATCAGAGGCAAACTGTTCTTGTGACCAAAACAATATTCATCAGGCATTTGTTTTTTTGCAGAATGTGCTGAATGTTAATGATTCACAATGTTCCTCACTAGTCCTCCGTTTCTACACCTGGAATCAGGTCAAATATATTTTAAATTATTTTATATTTTATTTTTGCATTTGTTCTTTAGTTTATATTGACAAATAGTTCTTGATTTGGTTTTGGTTACATGCCTGGCAATAAATCAATGCAATCTACACCAGCACTTTTCTCTCCCAATTTTCCATTTCTCTTTTATTTCCCATAATTAACAACAATCTAATTATTATCTGCAGCCTCCCCACCTTGAGTTGAGCCTTTGTAGTTTTGTTACTTTGACAAAGAATTGGACAATGTTTTGTTTAAAGTGAAATAATCTCCCAGTGGAACTAGAATGTTTTCATCAATACTAAGGAATTACTTACTTAAAACAAGCTGTTATAATTTGTTGTAAATTAGTTTTGCCTCATGTAAAGTGTACTAAGATGTTTCCACTACAAACTATACCAAAAATATTTGGTAAGGTTTTGTGTTTTTGCAGTGCAAATGCTATTTTCATACGAACTCTGGACTTAAAAGTCAACTGTCCCATTATAACGGACCCGTACTTGAATGAACTATAGATTTTTATCCGTTTCATTTTGTGCTTACAGTCTCATCTTTTCAGCTCTTTGAAGCAAAACAAGTCTTTGGGTCTATTTCTGAGTATCTGCATGGCTTAATCAGAAGGTTTCCAGTGAAACTTCTGCTTAAACACACCAGTGAGGATTTGCCTTGTGAGTTCAGTTCCAGGTCTGTTTCTTTTTCTTAACGTTAGTTTGCGTTTAGTGTTTTTCCAGCTTGGGGGCTCTTCTGAGATCAGTACACTGCTGTTATTCATTCTCCTGATGCATCAGGGTTTACATGCACATCAATACGCTGCTATTAACCTGATTAAAGCTGTAGTCTGGATAAAACACTGCCATGTTAACAGCATTTCTTGATTGCATTAGCACAGGGGTGTTCAACTGAGATCCAAGGAGAACTCAAAAACACTGCAGGAAGTAACTGTTACAGGTATTTATCCAACGTTGCTCTTAGATATTTTATGTTCTCTGCTCTTTGCCCAGATTTTGGTGGGTTTGAATGATTACATCATTTCATTGCACCACTTTAGGTTGCTTTTAGTGCCCTCTATGTGTTTTAAACTTGCCATTGAAGAACAGAAATGAAATGTTTTCAGAAGCTGATTGCACTACATTCTTTATAGTTCATTAACTTTAAACTGAACAAATTAAACAAACTAAACAAAGAGTGATCTTTGTTTTTATGTGCAGACACAAAATTTAAACTTGGATGATCACATTGATCATCAAATGAATGTGAATAAAATCAACCAACTTTTCAATTAAATGAATAAAATAAAATGTATACTTCTGCTTTCAGAATTTGTGGAAGCGGATAGAGCAAATGCTTTTTTTCAAAGTTATTTTTTGGAGCTTTAAACCAGCTGCCTTTCATGTTTTGACAGTTTAGGTTAAAAGATACAAATTAAGGCAACAGATTGTGTTGTTACAAGCTTTCTTAGACTTTAGAGGCACTTTCATGTTGCTTCAGAGTAGTTGTGGGCACCACTAATGTAAAAGTTAGCTGTGCTAATCCTAAAGCACTAATCAATAACATTATTTCCGCTAAAGTGCCAAGCCAACATGGTTAGCGGAAGCTAATGTTAGTGCACTAAAGGACTGATTTCCACCATATTGGTATACATATGTCAGTAGTACATGTTGTACTATGTAGCATATCATCCTCAACAGGGTCAGATTTGTAATTACACACCTCCCTGTACAGTTTATGCTTCAGGAAGTGATTCTGTGGAACAGACCTTTCACTTATTGTTTCTTTTTTTTTATAGCAGTTAGGTTTTGCTAACCTTTTTGGCAGGACTACAGTAGAGTTTAAGCTTTTTACTGTAGAACAATGATGCATTCTGGGAACAGAATAAACATCACCCACTTGAAAATAAGAGCATGAATATAAACAACTAACCAAAACTTCAACACATGTTGAACTTTACTCAACTGACAGTATACAAAACAGCCAAGAAGCTAAGCGTGCTAATACGTGCTAATACATGAAAACTTAGCTCTGCTATTAGCATGTTAGCATGCCCACCGCTGTTTCAGATTGTAACTGCGGTGGAAAAAAAAAACACAAGTTATGGCTGTGAGACACCATGGTTGTAATCCCAACTTCTCTTCCATAGTTTGCTCCAAAAGTAAAATATTGGTTGGATAAATTTATTTCAAGTTTTATTATTTGAAGTTACGCTTTTCAGTAAAGAGTTATAAAGTGTATTTCCTCTGACAGAGGCATCAGTTTAGTTTTATTGTTCCGTTTCTTTTTAATCACATGTTGTTCCATATTTTTCCACTTGTTGATAAGAAGTCTCACCTTACTGAGCCAAAGCCATAGAAAAGCCTTTCCAGACTGATGTGAGTAGCTTTTTCATCTGTTCTTCAGTTTCCGTAGATCGGAGCATGTTGTGTTGTGTTTTGAGGACTTTTTGCCTGCTTCGATGGTCAGATATTTTGTTTTTAAGTGAGAACTTGGCTCTACAGAATCCCAGTAAGTGGTGTTGGATGTGGCTTGTGAAATTGCAACCTAGTTTATCAAAAAATGTGGTTCATTCCAATTTGTTTATGATTTAACAAGGGAGATTTTTTTAACTGCATTTCTCTTTATTCTGGATTTTTTTGTTTGACATTGAAATTGGTTTGATTATCTGAAACTGCTGAAAAAATACAAAAGCAGATCACTCTCTGTGTAACAGAAAATGTCAGACTATAAAGTGGTTTATCAGTCTTTTGTGCCTTGCAAAGTCACCTCTCCTGCCTGTTCTCTGTAAAAGTTGCTAATAATGCCATAAAAACATGTGAGTTCAGCTTTAAGAGCCCTCTGGAGAGGGGATTAACCCCATGTTTAATTTTCTGCATGTCATACTTATCTAATATTCAGTGCTATTGATGAAACAGACCCCATCCAGACTACCACTTAATAAATAATGGCTGCTTGATCGTCTTACACTCATCAGCTGATCGTTGCAGTTTTATATTGTCACTATAAATCGTAAGTAATTACAAACATGACGCCAAACAAGTGAAACTGTTTGTTGGAAACTATTTCTGGAGATATGACAGCAGTATGAACAAGCAGCTCCCTGACATAATGGGATTCTGCAAAGCCCCCTGCAGGGCTGGAGGAGTCATGACGCCATGGGCTTCCTTCACCTCCAGCCAGTTTGGCATCTGCTGCCCAGCAGAGACCGGGAACACGGATATTGACAAGCTTTACAAACACACTGCTGCTTTTTAAGTAGAACATAACAAATGTCAAAAATAACACTGGATGCTTAAGGCACGTTTCACACATTAGTAAGAAACTGTCCTCTTAGTAAGTTCAGTAAAAATAAGTTTTAATGCCACACCTTCTGTTATGGCTTAAATGTCTTAAATTCATGATTTTTTTTAAAATAAAAATGTAAATATGTAAGTCACAGATGCAGCTAAGATGACAAATAGGGGAAAAGATTAAATGGAAGTGTAACTAATAACTTGAAGTAAGAATGTGACAAGAGCTAGAGTTAATCTCACAAGTTGCACATTTTCTTTCTCAATGGTTTTACATTCTTACAAAAAAATATTTTGAAATATTAAAAGTGTTATTTTCCAGATTTTTTCCACATTTTTTAATATTTAATAAATATATTTATATATACAATATATGCCACATTTTGTATGTTTATGCATACAATATTATAAAATGTTTAAAAAAAAATGACAGAAATGTACAGTAGAAAATCACATTTTTTAATACCTTTTAAAAATGTCAGAGGTTTTAAATTTCATTCATGATGCTGCTCATAAAGGTCTTAGAAAGTCTTAAATTTGATTTTTGTGTCCAAGAGTTTTACTGATGTGTTTCTTTGTTTTAGAATTGTTTTTTTTTTTTTAGAGCTTAAAGTCTTTCTCTGTCTTAACGTTATCCGCAGGTTTCTACCTGGTCAAGATCTCAGTTTATCTCTGAAATTAAGTTTTTATTCTTTATTTCATTAAGTTTGAAGTTCATTCCTCTTTGATTTATTTCCACACTTAACATTTTTAAAGACGGGTAGTGAAAAAATAAGAACCGCCAAGAGGAATCATGGTATTAGTGAATATTCTGACTTTTAGATGCTTTTCCCCCTCAGAATACAAAAAAAGTCCCTGTGTAGCACATTTCCCACAATGCCTTGCTCGCTGGTCTTTCAGAGTCTACATCCTAGTTTTAATATTGTGGGATTCCTCAGAAATGTCTGAAGTCTCCTGGCCAGTGTGGCGTTGAAAACTTTTTATAACCGTTTCCGCAAGTTCCCTCGCATTCAGGCGGAGGAAGTCGTGCTGTGAGGAAGTGCTGACGGGGTTACGGCGGCTGAAGCAGCCTCATCTCTGCAAACTCAAAGAGTGACGAAAAATGAGCTGACACTTGAATCAACTTTAATGGACTTCATAACTTCTTAAGCATCGTGAAGTAAACTTATTTTTCCTCTTTTTAAGCTCTGACTCAGCCTTTTCCCACTTATCTAGTCTGCATGTTCTCTTGTTCAGCCTCTGGGGCTTTCATGTGCTGTCTGTGCTCTCAATCTGCCTCAAGCGTTTGCCTCAGGCATTTGATCCCTCTATCATCTGAGGATGGGATCTGTCCTTTACATGCTAAGCACATTATTCTGCTTTATTCACTTAAAAAGCTATATAATAGATAGTTAGAGATATTTATCACTGTCATAGTGTTCTAAATAATGCAGGAAAAGAACTTTAAATATTTAGGTTTATGTTTTGTAAAGAAGGTGGCTTAAAGATGCAGATCAGCAGGACATCAAGTTTCATTTGGCTGTAAGTTAACTTGCTAAACTTCACAGACACATAGATTCAACTCAAACTTAAAGGATACCACATCAGGATTCTTATAGACAGGTTGCATCATGACATCATGTGCGCAGGATCCTGCCCTGAGCTCCCTGCTGGAGGGCAAAAAACTGCTCGCCGATGATGACTACCTTTGGTTTTAGCTGGCAAGTTGTCAACATAATACGCTAAATCTTAAATCTATATATAAAGTAAAAAGGAACGCATTGTTTGCTACTAATTGTCAACGCTACAACAACTAGAAAACAAGGTCAGGAAAGAGTTTTAATTTTTTTTTTTAAATAGCGAAGGAAACAGAAACAGGTCAGTTATGCTAGCTTGACTATGACAACCTTTGCATGCAGATGTGCTGCAGAATTCGGCATGTTTTGATTCAGTTAACCTACTCTGACATCATCAGTATCATCAGATCATCAGTAGATCAGTTTGTTTAAATGAGCTAATCAGCCACTGCTGGGTTCAGATGATCCCTTACTAATAATCGCAAGATAAACATCAACCTGAAAACATAAAATTGTTACAGTGTTGAATACTGATACAATAGCGGAGCTGTTGTCAGTCAATTGCTATGGTAACGGGTTGGTGTGAAATGTACCCGACACAGAGAGCAAGGAAAAAGAAGAATATGAGTGGGTTTAAGTTATTCTTCGATGTGTTTTCTGAGTTTTCTCCCCCTTTGCTGTGACCCCACTAAATAAACTAAATGAATAATGGCTCCATCTCCAGGTTTCATTTTGCTGCCAGATCTGTTCTACTGCTACGGATGGCAAGTTAAAGATGACATGCATGACATTTCCGAATATAAGCAATATCATGGAGCGTCTCCATAGAGGAAAAAAGTATGGAAAAGTATGAAATTTGAGAATAATTTTTCAGGTTTTAGATACGGAAAACAGTTTTTGTTTCCTGTCACGTTGTTCACATGATGAATTTGTAGAGATAAGTTGTTCGCACTTGTTGCTTTTTATGTTTTTTTTTTAATATGCAGATATATTTGGCATTTTTTTCTTTATCCACACCATTGGACATTATTTATTCATCTGTCTGTCCATCCATTTTACTGGCTCATGTTAAAGGGATTTTTGACTGGTACACAGAAACAATCGCACATTACTCTGCTGTTTGCCTTATTACACTGAAAAAAGCTAAAGGGGTTTGGCGAACTTATTTTATTTGCACTTGTGTAGCATGACAACTTAACAAACTTAATAAATTTACTTAGGTAAACCTAATTTAATTACTTGTGACCAGTTAATGCAACATATTTAAGTTGGGTCATCTGTTCTTTTTTTTCATAGGATCCAATGAAAGCTGTTTGTTTTGTTGTTGTTTTTTGTGACAGTGCTCTGGTCCAGCAGAACACTGAATTGTTTTACAAAGTGTTTAAAAGCATTTCCCCATAGTTGATTTAAAAAACTTAAGGTGCAAAACAAGTAATCTTATGTTTTTCACATTGTACAAAAGAAAATGTTTTAAACAACTCAAAGTTTCTTCAGTTAATTTGTTTAAATCTTACTTAAAAACACAGTTTTGTTAGCTGGCTTTTAATCCAGTGATATTAACATTAATTGTTTGCATTTATTGACTTAATTTTGTTTCTGTTATACTTTTTGTGCGTCACTTTGGTCAACTTTGTGTTGTTATATACAGATGCACATAAATAAAAATGGAATGACATTTATACATGGTGAAAAAAATTGACTGAATAATTGAAAAAAATAACTTTGAAATTTGAAAATGAAATAAAGAGATATATGTGCATGTCTTCCCATGCCTGCCTGTGAAGAACACCTCACCCTGTGGGAGTGCAGATGTTCTCCAGACAGAAAAAAAAGTATCCAATCAAATTACTTCAATTCAGTTAGCACAAAACACAATGAGCGTTTCATTAGGGTAAAAAAAAGAACAGCTGTGATTTGATTAGATGTGTCTGACAGGAACCTGGGGAGCAAACATCAAAGATCTGTTTACCGGTTTTCAAGGAATCACCGCTAATAACACTCCATGCGTACCGCGCTGCGTCTCGCCGCTAAGCTGTCATGTCAGGGCGGTTAGCAGTCGCCCGGTAATTCCTCGGGTCGTCTTAGCTCACAGATCAAGGCCGCTGGTCTGTAACTTTGAACTTGACGTTTCAAAAGGGAGAGGATAAAGAGATGCTTAAATATCAAATCCTCCCCCAACTCCCTCGTCCTTCATATTGGACGCTGTTAAAAGATCAACCGCTGAATCAAAGTGGAGTGTTCAGGGGGAAGGATTTCCCCCATCTGTTTGTCTGTGGAAGTTAATTTATTTATGTTTGAGCTAAGAAATTGGTTATCCAACTTTCTTTTTTGTTTTCCCATGATAATCAGTAGATGTTTACTGATAAAACCAGTGTTGTATCCTCAAGCTCCCCACTTAAGAAACCATGTGCACCAAGTTAAAGGATTTTTTCTCTCAGACTCTTTAGCTTTTCCTATTTAACTGTTTTATTCAAAAGGGATTCCGTTAAATGTAAATAGTTTTATATTTTTATTTATTTAGCATTTATAAACACTGATATAACATATCAGAACAAAAGAGCTTAATCTCAGACAAGACTGTTTGTCTGACACTCAACTAGTATGGCTTTTTTCGGTAGGGCCTCATCACAACTTCATTTATTTGTCTTACTTTGTTTCATGTAACAATCAGTCACAGTCTAAATCATAACTTATTGATTTATTTTATTAGGACTGAAGAAGTAAATCATACCATATTCTGCGTTCTAAGTAATTTGTAAGATAAGTAGATATGACTTCGAGGCTGCACAGTGATGCAGTTGGTAGCACTGTTGCCTTGCAGCAAAAAGGTCCTGGGTTCAAATCCCAGCCTGGGGTCTTCCTGCATGGAGTTTGCATGTTCTCCCTGTGCATACATGGGTTCTCTCTGGGTACTCCGGCTTCCTCCCACAATCCAAAGACATGACTGTCAGATTGATTGATCTCTCTGAATTCTCCTTGGACTGTGTGTATGGTTGTTTGTCTCCGTATTGCCCTGCGATGGACTGAGGACCTGTCCAGGGTGTCCCCAGCCTCTTGCCCGTTGACTGCCAGGACCCCTGGTGACCCCACAAGGGGTGTAGATAATAAATGGCTATGATTTATTTTCGCATATGGATTCAAACCGTTCACTTCGACCAAACCTAGGCCAAAGTTTGTACAGTTCGCTTTTTTTGGTCCACATCAGAGATTGATTATGCATTCGCACCTCCCCAAACAAACCAGATTTTCTAGACAAAAGAACTAGAGTTTGATTCAAGTGAACTAAACAGAGCTGGTGTGAATGCACTCGTTTTTGACACTCATTTTAAATTAGTTAAAATGGAGATTTCTTAAAAAGGAAACAGTTCTTCATTCTTAAGAAATTCTGCTGCTTATGTGTTTAACTTTGATCTATTTGAGATTGAAAATGGAAAATTTATGGCCACTAGACGTCTGATTGGTGCATTGTGTTGTAGAACCAATGCTTACCTGGACAGTAATCTTTGAGTGGAAAGTTTCCTTTGTTGAGCTGGGTGTTGAGAACTGAAAAAAGAGAAATGTTTTTGCCTTTCCGCCAGAGGAGGTTTAGAGGAAGTGCAAAATTTCTTTTTATAGCTGCACAGGTGTGTGTGAGAAGGAACATCAACAGATTTCCTTGTGTGTGGTCTTGTGATAACGTTTCACTAAATCCGCCCTCCCTCAAACATCCTTGCACTCACACACATACGGTACCCACTACCCACCCATGTTTGCCCTCTCTTCCCCCAAATCACCCTGACAAATGGACTTCCCACAGGTGTTGCTAACTCCCCCTTCCCAGCTGCCCCCATGCTCGGCTGCATGGGAACGGGGGCAGCTTTAGTATTATCCACAGCTGCTTGTGTCAACGTGAACCGCACCTCCCCTGGCCCCGCGGGACATAGGGCCACTCGACGGCTGGGAATCCAGGCATAACGACGACCCAGGCTCAAGGTTTTGGCATGCTGTGGCCCACTGAGTCAAACAAGTGGAGAAGATTGTCTGCTGAGCCCTGAGAACTGGAGTCTCCCAGTCTGGAGATCAAGATAAAGTCTGGCCCAAACCGCTCACCGCTCCCATATCTAACAATGCAACTGGTTATGAGTTCTGAACACAGATGTATCTTTGTTACACGTTGCGTTGTATATCTGAAGGCCTGGTGTAGGAGTCACAGTGAAGCTGAAGGAGTCGGTGGTTATCAGTTCCTCACAGTATTTTCATGTAATAATCAAGACCAGCCTGTTGTGAAAATAGAGTTTTAGCTCTGATGAAGGTTGATGTCTAGCATTTGACTTTTACTGATTGCTTACATGCATACATGTCCGGCTGTTGTGAAGCACAGAAAGTAAAACAGATAAAAGGTTGAAAGGTGTTGTTGTCCACCTGTGTTTAGCTCCCTTGACATTTTGCTGCAGTTACAGATGAGAGTCTTTTGAGGGATGTCTCTACCAGCTTTGTATGTCGTTTTTCCTCACTCTTCTTTGTAATATGGCTGACCTCACTCAGTTATAATATTCTATTATAACTATGTTGTTCTTTTGGTAGGTGAACCTTCACCCCAGTTTCTGATGGAGAGCTGGAGCAATGACCCCAACTACACACGTTTCAGCATTTATATATAAGATATTATAAAATATTCCAAACTTTTGCTCACTGAATCTGTGTCTTTCCCACCAAAATACATGTTATACCATCTTCCATTTAGCAGAGAGCTAACATCTCGCAGTAATTATCATTCAGTCACAATGTACTAGACGTTTTACATACAATCTGGAACCCTTAAACATAAACCTAAAGTTACAATAAATTTTACTTTTTATGGGTGGTTACATAAGCAATAACATAAAATATGGCAGAACCAACCGAAATTACAATAGAAGTTAGCTGCTAAGCTAGCAGGACAATTAGCATGCTAGCGACAACATGCTAACACTGTTATTTTAGTCTCAATACAAACCACTTTAGCAGGTCAAAAGATATGCCAACAGACTCACAAGCAGCACTGCCACCCAGTGGTGTAACTCGATATTACACGTCAATTCAACAGAACCTTTATAGAACTACGGTATTTCACACTAAGGTTAAATTACTCACAGTTGGTGTCGGTTTATTGCAATTTTTAAAACTATAAGTTAGTTTCTGCTTCACCTCTGTATTATTTTGTGTTGGTGTATCAAGTAGGTTCTCTAGTTTTGCACAGCTTTGTAAATCCCCTCATGCTGCCTGCTGCTATCGACTGGCAGCTAAAACCCACATGTGCTTTGTTTGCTGCCCTTTCTTCACAAGTTTCCCTCCCCCACTCCTCCGCTGTCTGCTGTGAACTCTTCCTAATCTGCAAGTGGTTGTACTTTGCTCTTTCACAGAACATTTATAAAATCAGTCGGTTTGCAGAATAACCAGACATAACGTCACCTCCTGAAATTTTTGGTTGTTTTGTCAAAATATCTTTATTTGTCTTTTATTGACAGTGGATTCTGTCTGATTCCACTGCAGCCCAGCAGCTACTGAGCTGTCATCTTATCTGTCTTTCATCTTTTGACCAAAGATAAAATCACTTTGAAACCAACCAAACATTGCCTTTGATTTATAAGGGAACCAAGCAGATCTCTGCCAATTACAAACTCAAACAGAAATGTCTTAAAAGGGAAGAAGGAGGTGACCTAATTCTTTGTAGACAGCTGTGTTTTTGTAGTGGTTAGCAGTATTGTACCACTGAAAGGAGTTCCCAGTTTCAAACCTCAAATATGGTGCATTTACACAATCTGTCTAGTCAAACTTTAGTTTGTTTGCCTAGAAAGTCTGATTTGTTTGGAGACCGCTCCAAAGCAGGAAGTGGACTATAGCGCAGAGCATTCTGGGTAAATACAACCAAAACAAATGTGCCAGTGTAGTTCTAGTGGGAGAAATGGCATGTGGTCTTTCACCAAAACAAAAGAGCAATCCTACAACTGCTAAAATCTGACACCGTTACATTTTTGTTTACATTTGGTGAAGAGGGAAGTGGCGCTCAGTGTGTTCTTCAGAACTTTTCAGGCCATTTCCTTCAGTGGTTCTTGGTACAGTGCCCCTACAGGCGAGGAGGGGGACAGTTTATTAAAGGGTTCGGTTGGTTTGACAGTGCAGTGTGAAAGAAACCTCGCAGCAGCTAGCAATGGAACAAATGTGGTAATTTTGGTCTTAGTTGAACCGAGTTTATGTTTAACTGAGAGTTCTGTTTCTTATGCTGTGTTTGAAATAGTCTCTCATTTTTGTTGAATTGTTCAGCTTAGTTATGACCAATCCAAGTATAAAAGTCACCATACTCATTGGAAAAAATGTGAAATACTCCTGTAAGGTTAGCATTACCAGGTGACAGCTAGCCAGTTGCTTTGTTGATTTTACCAATGATTTGTTCTCTGGATAAAAAAACTATTAGACCATTTTAACACTTTGATATTGAGTTCTTGTTACATCCCAGCATCACAGATTAAAGTTTGTATCACACTGGATCTATGAGCAAATGTGAACGGTGCATGCTCTGCTTTAACCCATTTTTGAACAAACACCCATACATGTTTGCTTGAAGTACAAGCGGATCCATTTGGATCATAGCTTAATGGTGTGCTTGTGATTCCTAGTGCTACATTTAATGTGTTCAAATGTCTTAGTTAACTTTAGCATTCTCAAACTTTACATAATACAGTTGGTATTTCTGACCTACAGCAGATAATAATCAAAATACAATGCCTGGCCACCAGAAACCACCAGTTTCAGCTTCTCTCACGCCGGAAAAAAACTGACTGGTAACCTCTGACCTCTTGACTTTCCTCTTCAGTGGGAACCAGTACAGCCGCCATTCATTAGCAGGTCAAACGGCTGCAGCGGTCACAGATGTTTATCTGACGCAGCTCTGGTTAGCAGTAAAAATGACACACTTGTAGACGTGCTAATTTCTGTCTCTTTTGAACTGAAGGGATGCCAATGCAGCCGCAGCCTCTGCAACTCAAACAAGCTGGATCCAGAGATTTAAAGGTCCTTATTTATCACTGGCCATCAATGTTTCTGCTATTTACTGTTTACACCTGTGTTTATTTATATGTTGAGGAAGACTGGCGTTTAAGTTACCCTTGGTATGTGACATTGTCTTCAGTGCCTTTGATGGACTGGGAACTTGTCCACAGTGTATCATGGCACTTTTCTATTCACCTCTAGTGGGAACAGAAATGAACTGTTTCTTTAGTTTTGTAATAAAATAAAAAGGAAATTCAATTTATATTAGGCATAATGAGATTTCAGTAGGAGTGGTACTACTACTGCAGACTGAATAGAGGCTTTTAGGTAGCTCATTTTTAGAGCTGAAGAGTGCTTTAAGGCACTAAAATGAAAAAGAAAGAAACATTAAAAGTGGGCAAATAGTAAATAATGAGAAACTAAAACTCATAAAATTGTAAATGCATATATATTAATTGAATTCAATTAAAAATACTTTATTGATTCCAATGAGAAATTAAATGCTGTTGCAACTCATATTAATTCAAAATTCTTCAAAGAGTTATTGTAGATGGTGGTGGCTGTGGGCATGAAGGTTTTATTGTAGCAGTCTGTATTACAGCAAATTTGAAGTAGCCTCTGACTGAAGACACTCTGTTTTTCTAATATTCCTGTATGGTCATGGGTGGGTGTTTGTGTTTGTTTTTATTGGACAACATTAGCAGACAGCTTTTAGAAACAGTGAGCGATAGACTGTGCTGCAGTGAACAGCTCTGTGTGGTGCAGAATGACCTGATCTGTACAAATGAACTATGTAATCTGGTGAACAGATCTTGTGAGTGAATGTACTGATCCTAGAGACTCAGCACACTCAAATGAACTATGTGCTACAGGATGAGGTCCCAAAGTCTTACAAATGATTTTAGGGCTGAAACGATTCCTCAAACGATTCGAGTACCTCGATTATTAAAATTGATTGAGGAAAATTTATCTGCCTCGAAGCTTTGTTAATTTATGGTTTACTATTTAGCACACCGTGTTCCGGCCGGGACATTACTTGCGTTGCGCAGAGCTCTGACTTTCGCCTCGGAGTTGTTGACGAAAGCTAAGTGTTAGCGGCATAAAGTCCAATTTTCAAGTTCGGCCCGCGGGGATTTTATTGATTAATGATAATGCCCGGGTTTTCATCGTTTTTGGGGGACCAGTAAGAATCCTTAAAATGACTGGCGCGATGCCTGGTGTACGGCAGCCTTTCTCCTCCGGGAGCTGCTGGTTGAAAGCGAACGGCGGGAAGAGGCTGCGGGATTATTTATACAGGTGAGCTGATAGACTGAACACGGCGGGCGGCTGAGTAGCTGATGGTTACAGTGTAAGTGTAGCTTTACGGACAAACAGCACAATAAATTTCATATTATCTCGGCCTCAACAAACGGGTGGCGGAAATCATCAGGACATGGCTGGTAGATGAGTTTTTGAGTGTGACGAACGAAGGTGCCGTAAATATCCCGTATTGCTCCCCACGTTCTCACGTTCGTCCCCTGGTTTAATTTTCTCCCCTCCTCCCCCATTTTACTTTTGTTCGTTTGCTCGCCCCCTCCCTCCCCCCACTCCAAGCAACATTTCCTGTATTTTCAAACCCAAAGCTTGACAGGTATTGGGCAAGGTCAGAGTTCATCTATTAAACTGACTGAAGATGAATACATAAACTAAAAACTGGAGCATAGACATTTTTTATTAGCGTGTTTGTGAGCCTGCCTCTTTATTATTAAATTGAATATCATTTCAGTTCTTTGTATAACTTTTCTTCAGGTTAACTTAGAGAGTTAACAGGTTGATTTTATTAACCTGTTAACTTCCAGGTTAATTATTGTTACAGGTTAATTTTCTAAACTACGAAAAATATGAAAAATTGGACTGATATTGATATCCGATACTAACTCTCCTGTTATGCCAGATTTACCAATATTTTATTTTATCAATTATTTTTTATTCGATTACTCGATTAATCGTAAGAATAATCAATAGATTACTAAAATATTTGTTTACAACAGCCCTAAATGATTTATAGCCCTTTCTGGACTGTTTGTTTCTCACTGGCTCTTGAATTAATTTAGATCCGGACATGATGAGTTGCTCTTTGAGATGTTTTGGCCTAATTCATGTTGTCAAACAGGGGCAGGTGCAAAATCGACTTTTTTGAGCCTTACATCATGTCATTTGGGGTGTCTAAACGCTCACAATGCCTGAGCGTCACCTTTCCCACTTAACTCCTTCAGACTAGCAGCAGCAGTTAGTAAACACCTGGTGGAACTGAGCATCTGCTCAGTTTGGAGCTACTTCTCAGTGAAACACTGGTAAAATCATTGTTAAAGGCTTAATGGAGAAATGCTGTTATGATGACTTCCTGAAAGCAGAGGAGCTGCTTAAAGAGACAGAGGCCCAATTTCTTTCATATATGCAGCATATTTTTGACAAGTGGAGGTAACAGAGTTACATTTGGACTATAAAATAACTGCGTATGTGTGGAAAACATATAAAACTGTCCCTTTAAGTGATTCTTTAGTCTATTGATCTGTCAGTAATCAGACCTGAAAAATGTGGTTAATCAGTGATCATTTTGATTTTAATGTCTTTATGACCCATTTTTGTGTCACTTTCCTCACTGTTGGAATCTCAGTTGTTCAGCCGTGAGTTGCTGGTGGTTGGATGCAGGTTTTCTGATGTCTCTGTGGAAAACCAGTCTGGTTATTCAGCAGGTTCAAAGGTTTTCAGCGGGAATGAGACAGAGTTTTTCCAAACAGTATTGTTTTTCGGCGTGCGCTTGTGTGTGTCGGGGGGTTGTAGGTAGGACTGGCCTGGGCACATGCAGTAAGTAGCCTTTCCTCCTCATTAACCCAGCAGTGCACCTGTGATCACTCTGATATTCTCTTTGAGAGCATTAGGGTTCCCAGCAGGGGGTTTGCTGATGGGGGGGGGGTTTGGGGTTTTGATCCCGGCGAATTGGGTGTGGCACGCTTGCCCGACAGCTCGCCTCATGTCTGCTTGATGGGATAAAAGAAGAAGGAACGCACTAATAAGCCTTTGTTGCAGGGCAGGCCCAGCTTGAATACAAATACACTCAGAACTTTGCAAACGATTCAAATGAAGTAATAAATAAAGTCATTATAGATGCCTTCAGAGAAATAGACGCGTAAGTGGTAATCACTATTAAAGCTAATTGTACATAACTGTATGCAAAAGCTTCCCAGACTCATCAAGAACCTTGTGAAACAGATAATCCTCTGAATATATTCATTTTGTTGATTGATAATGTGGTTCTGTATGTAAATGAGCAGAATTAATCAGGCCTCCTTTGTTTTCTTTACTCTGTTGCTAGCCGTTTCTCTGCAGCACGACTTCACTGCAGGACGACCTCTAACAATTTAATATCTGAAAGTCTCTGTGAACCGTTGATACTCATGAAGAAGAAGCTGAAACCAGGAGCTGATTTAGCTAGCTTGAGGTTTGTAGCTTTTCCAACAACTTCAGCACAGTGACGACGACCACAGCGGCCAGTATAAGACGGCCTTTGTTGGACCACAGCATCTAGTCGGTTTCTGTCATCAGAGGTCTAATTGGAAAAAGGTTTTCTAGTTACAGTGTTAGGATGACGGCCAGCATCTCATACCTGGACGCTCTTACCTAAATGTCTTCTCTTTCACACTTTTTAATAAAGGTGAAGGAGGAACCACTGCCATTTACACACTCAAAATGTCAGTTTTGTAAACTTTTTCCAAACTGGACTCACATGATGAAAATTAAATTTACTCTCTGAGGGTCGATCAGTCACACAAGGCTGCAGAAAACTTTACCACTAACTATGAATGTTTAGTTTCAAAACTTCCCTGCAGTTCAAAGTTCAGCCTTGACAACAAGGCATCTGTTGTTCCTGTGATCTGTTCCTTTAAACTGTCATCTTTTAAAAGGTTTTTGATGGTTTTAAGTAGCAGTTCAGAAGCTCAGCTCAGGAGAATTGGCTCAGCTGTGTTATAAACAAAAGGAAAAACCACATCAAGCTACAAATGTGACTGAACAGATGACGCACTGTAACCAGGGTCTTAAAAACCGACTTTAATGTTGAAAATGCTGAAGGATTTCTCTGATTTAACTCAAGATTTTTACGTTCCCAGCTATGCACACTTGTAAAAAGACCAGAAACACAGCTTAGTTTAGAAATGTAGACCATGAGTGCTAACATTAGCATTGGCATGTCAGCATTGAGATCCTATTTTAGTCCTGAATAACTTCACTGATAGTCTAACTCCTTTTAGCACAGCTTTAACACAACCACAGTATTTTCCGGTGTCCCACCAGATTGTTTTTGAAGAAATAATTAACCCTCGGTTGACCAAGAGAAGTGGTTTTGTCATCCATTGCTGTTAGTGGATGTTGCTTGTGCATCAGATTTACAGGCGTACCAGAAACACATTCCGTCTGGAACCTTTGTATGTAAAAAAGAAATGCAATTAACTGCACTAAAATGTTTAACACGTTAAAATCTTTGTAATAATTAAACAAAATGAAAAGTCCCAACCAAAACATTATACATAAGCAGAAATACTTATGGATTATTATCAAATCACTTAAAGGGATATGCTGACAGATAAAATTAGCATGACGTTCATTTTTTTACATTTAAACACTAATTTTTACAATAACCAAAAAGGGGATTTGTTGTGCCTCAAGGCAAACCTCTCTGCTTACTTCCTGCTCTCGACTCCAGCACCAGAAAAAGACTCGATTGCCTCTTCAAGTCTTTTTTATTTTTTGGTTTTGTTTTATTAAAAATGCTCCCTGCGCGTAAACAAGATGAACTGCATACGTCTCCTTCTTTTATCTAAGCATACCAATCCATTCAGCGAACAAAAATCCCATTACATGTGCCAGAGCTAATGTTTCATTTTTAAAATGGAAGTTAAATAAAATTATACTGAGTGTTTTCCTCTTAAACCGAAGCATTGCTACCGGTACTCCTGAGCTACTGACCTGAATGTGTTCTTGTTCCCAGGCCAGCTTGAGTTAATGTTGCTGCAACTCAAAGATGATGCATGCAGTTGTTGGAGAACAAATACGTCATTTCATTAATGTTTAAATTTCCAGCACTTCCCCGTAATGCACAGCTCAATCACTCCAATACCAGCTTTCAGGGAACTTTGTTACCGTCAAGCTCCATTTAACTGTTTGGTTTTGTGTTGTTTTTTTAACACTGATAGCTGAAGGAACTCCCCAGTGATGCCGTGTTTAGCCCATTGACCTTTAATTATCCATCCTGTATCTGCAGAGCAACCTGCATGCCAGAGCCCAGCAGCTCTGCAGGGGGCCTTATTGGTGGGTCGTAGACGCAGAGGAACACGCCACACTCACTGTTGAACATCAGATACAAGCATAAATAAAACATTCGTGTTGCTCCTTTAATGAAGTCTCACCCACTGGGTGTAGTGATGAAATATTTACACAGCTATAGAAGAAGTTGCGAAGCAGAGGGAATGATTAGCAATTCTTTCAAAGTCAGAGGTTGCAGCTTTTTTTTTCCAGATTTTAAAATGACGTGAAGCAGCTCAGAAACGTTTCCAAATTTAAAAAAAATAATTACTTGAGTTCAGTATGAAAATACGAAAATATCCCTTAAAATGACATGACTATTTCAATTTCATTGATATCTTAATATAAAAATACTGTTTTATATAACTTAGCAAATCAACAACAATCATATTTACTTAAAATAAAAAACTTAACACCATCATTTATTCATATAAAAATATCAGGCATTATTTATTCTCTTCTGAACTTAATAATAAATGGACTTAAGCAAAAACATAGGACACAGACTCAATAGTCTTTAAATAAAGTTTATTATTGTGCAGAATTTGACCCATTTTGTTCTGCTTTTTATAGAGTAAAACATGCAAAAATAAGCTGGTGATTAGGGGTGGTTGATACAGACCTCAGACTTTATCACACTATTTTGTTGTACCTTTGTAATAACAATAAAGATTATGGTAAAAAAAAACAAAAAACTATTTATTACTTACATTTAGGTAACTGTGTGGCTGTGACAGCACTCACATCGCCACAAACACACATTCTCGGAAAAACATTTCCATTTGAAACCGACGTCTGCAGGTTGATTTACATCACTGTACTGTAAACAATAACTGCATTTAAGTCAATAATCACTTAATATTGATGGAAAAGTATTAGTTCCACTGGACGATTATTTTTCTTATGACACGGTAAAAATGTCTTGGTATAAGTGAAATAATCTGCCAATATTATCAATATTACAGAATTACGTGCTTACAGCAATCTCCTAGATAGTTTTTATTACTTAAAGTGTAGTAAGATATTTGAACAAGAAGCTAGACAAAATACTTTGTAAGATTTTGGTTTTTTGCAGTGTACTACTGCAGCTCTGTTTACAGACTCCATGTCTTGTCCTTCAAAGTATCCCAGCCTTGTTCTCTCTGTGGGCGTCTTGAGCTGAGAGTTTTCACCTCCTCATTGACCTTGGAGGACCGATGAAGGCTCTGACCTGGAGCCCTGACATGCTCGGCTGCACTGAAATAAAAAGAGGACTCGGATACATAAAGAGGTGTCTTTGAGGAGATTTGCAGCACTTCCTTATCGCTCTCTGTGTGTGAAAGAAAAGAGCTCCAGCCCCCTCACTGTCACACACATCAGGAAGAGGCTGCAGGGAGATTTGTGCCAGATGCTGCTTCTGAAAGCACATCAGGTGGACAAGGAGCTCTCATCCCCATAGTGTGTGTTTTCTCTGTGTGGCTGTGTGTATGTGTGGCCTTTGATGTCAGCCAGTAGTCAGAGTCCCCCAGGTGTTCGGCAGCACATCAGGGCTGCATATTGAGAAACACTCCTGCATGTTATCCACTCTTGCATGCCGGCTTTTTACACCCTCCTCTCTCTGAGGGACCCTTAGTGTTGGTGTAAAACTTTCAGATTGGGTCTGCAGGAACTAGAAGTTCTAAAAATGCTGATCCGTTCACATATTTTCTCTTGAAAGCCTTAAAATGCTGATTTTCTCTCAAAATGCCTGCAAAAAAAATTTCACTTTAAAGCAACTTGCAAAAGTATTCATAGCTCTTAAACCTTTAGTCATTTTTTTTTTGCACCGATTGCAGTTTTATGGCCGATCACCGATCTTTGAAAGGCCTGACCTCCCAATTTCGATTTTTAGCCGTATTTTTTTTTATTTTTAATTTTTTTGGTGAGATGTCTATTATTTATCACACATGGGCAGACAGGACCTTTCAGGTGGACCTGTCAGTCAGCCCTGTCTCATGGCAGAGAGAAAAGAGACAATGGCTGATTTTTAGGCCTTTGCAGAGGAACACAAGATCAGTTTCACATTTGTTTCCTAGATTCAAATATTAAAAACTTTTTTGAGGTTCTTATTGATGTAAAATCAATAAAATTCACATTCTACTTACATAAAATACAATTAAAATACATAAAAGTTTCAGATTGTAACATGACAAATGCAAAAAGGTTCAAAGGCAACGAATAAGTGAAAGGCATTTTACAAAATCATGTTTTTCCTTTATTTAAAACCGTTTGTTCTGTGACTTTATAACACGGTCCACGCCTTTTTAATTTCTTCTCCAATCTTCAACAATTACCCTGATCCGTACAGTGAAAATGAGGGATTAAACAGCATTTCCAAGATGACGTTTTTATGTTCTTAGAAGCATCCAGTCTAATTTCATGCCTCATGGAGCTTGTGAGAGATTAGTGTGAGTAAATGAGGCCGTTTTGTTGTGTCAGAGGTGATTTGGACTCTTATCAGAGGCTGAGCTGCAGATCTACTGGAGACCTAAGCTGACAGCCTTAATGGAATGGGAAAATCCAGTAATAGTGACCACTTTAGTTAGCATCTGAGGGTATTGTCTGCCTGTTTGGTGCATAATGAGTAACTGTATGCAAAGGCTGTGCTGGAAGTGCCCCCCTCATTTGGTTCTTTATTGTCAGATTAGTGGTGTGAGGGCATTGTGTGAGTCTGTGTCTTAAATGGAACAACTGAATGGTTATTATCTGCCTTTATTCTGCTTTCTTTGTGAAGACCTTGAAGTGTCAGACTTGATTGTAGAGATGGAAATTGTCCCAGTGTTTGTCTGGGTCAAGATGCAAATGGCTTCTTTCGTGCCAGAAAGTTATGTATTGTAAATAAGGTGCTGAAGTGTCGTGAAGTTCATTAATAAAAATGTTAAAAATTCTCTATTGAAGAACAAATTTACAACACAGTAATCCTGAATTTTTTCCTGTGGAATGTGACTCCAAATTATTTACTGCAAACCTGCCTTTTCACAGATCTTTCAAGCACTTATCTAGTTTGCTTATATTTAAAAAGTTAGCCATAGAACTAAACTAAAAGTTAGCTGTGCTGTTAGCGAATTAGCAGCTGTGTGCTCACCACTGTCTAACATATTCTATATGAAAACAGTTCGGGAAGCTGAAATACTTAGCAGCGGTGCCGCTTGACACACTGTTGGCTGGCATTTGCAAAGCAGCCAATCCAGGAGGGTATTTATTTTTAATGGTGCCAGTGTAAGCACCACCAGGACGGGTGTGGAGCGTAAACCTCTTGTGTGTGGGAAAAAAAAAAACAATCAATTTCACAGCAGTTTGATCAGCTAATAAATAGATTTATAAACAGAAAAACAAAATGTAATTTCAATATGTTTTAGTTGTATAATTTAGTTCTAGTCCCCCATTATTTCATTGTTTGCTGTTTTTATGTATATTTTCTCAATTTCAGTCTTTGCTGTTTTGTTAGTTTTGTGAACTATAATGGTTCCAGGTTCTATCAGAAAATAAAACGGATTCCTGTTCTTTACCCCTGAATGAATTATCTCTGTGCAACGCAGACACAGACAGCAGACGGACACAAATGTATTCCCAGCGCCCCGACGGGCAGCAGTTTTGGTTGTCAGGGTCTGCAGATCATGGGTCATGTGTGTTGGTGCTGCATTAAGTCACAACAGGAACAGATAAGAGCGGCCCCAGGTTGGCTTTGGAAGCCAAATCCGCAGCAGCCCCCCAGTGCTAATCGGATTAGCTGAAAAGTTAGCAGTATGGCCCCAAGGAGACACAACGTTTTTTACACTGACTTCTGCGACATCGTTTCTTCCTCAGCCTCCATAATCTCCTTCTTGTCTCAAAGCCCTTTCAGATCATCTGTATCGCAGTCGACAACAACAAACTGGAGGCGAGGTGAACTGGTTTTAACCTCTGCTGGGTGGGGGTGGAGGTCTTTTCCACCCAGGTGGGGGAACAATGGCGCGCCCGTTTTCTTAAAGAAATGGTTGGGCGAGCACCGCCAGAGGCAGGCGGGACAGAAATGCAAAGAAAAAAAAAAAAATGAGTTGAGAAATTATTGGTGGTGACGAAAAGGAGGAGGAGGAGGAGAGGGAGGAGGAAGAAGAGGGGGTGGTGGAGGCTGAATGGAGGCAGCAGGGTGGCAACTGAACTCCTAAATCGCCTTCATGCATGGTTTGCTTCAGCCAACGCTGGAAACATGTAGGAGCAGCCTGAACTTTAGCTCCGCCGAACTCTTCCTTCTTTACCATTTAAAGCCGTTTGTTAAAAACAAAACGTTCCAGTTCCTGCTCCTGGGTGAAAATACTTTGGACCATAATAACTGGAACTTTATGTGTATTGATGATTTTAATGAAATGAAATGTCTGCTTCTGGTTTTCACAATTGTTGTCTGTATGATGTGTTTATAATGTTTTTATATTTTCATGATGTAACGCGCTTTGAGCTGCTTTGTTGCTGAAATGTGTTTCGCAAATAAATTCGATTGATTGATTGACCTACATTCATATGAGGAAACTGATGTCTTATTAGGGTCACTGGAGATACGGAAGAAAACAGAAGTAAAAACTCTGGATATTTTTAAAATTAATTTCCTAGAAAGAACTTGGAGATTTCTGAGTTTGAGAAGTCGACAATGCGCTAGAACAGCATCACATTTTGAGATTAATTTCAGTTTTTTCTAGAAAACTCCCTATTTTTTTCTGGCAAATGTTCAGCTCAAAAAAAGAATAAAGAGACCCACATCATGATGCTGCCACCACCATGCTTGACAGCTAGTTTGTACTTTTAGGTTTGTAAACTTCACCAGACATGTTTTTATGTCTTTGTGGCTAAACAATCAACCTTTGTCTGCTTGGTTGTTGAATGTTGCACCTTTTGTCTCTTCCACTAAACTTTCCATTGCTCTTCTTGGATGTAGCACTGAGCTGCCAACTTCTTTATCAAGGTGTCAGTGTCTAATGTTGGTCTAATACATTATTAATTACTCTTATGTAGCGTTCTTTTTTTGTGATGAAGTGAATTATGGGGTTTTATTTACTGTAAGCCGTAATCGAAGTAAATGTATAATAAGGAATATAAAAATATATGAGTTTTACTTTAATTGAATCATAGACTCTAACTTTCTGTGACATTTTAACTTATGGAGATGCTCTCCCATATATTTAAGCCTATTTTTTTATCATGTTTATTGGTGAAAATCCACAAGAAGCTCAAAAGTCAGCATTTAATTCCTATGTTTTTAAACAGCCTTTGCAGTTCAAATAAATAAATAAAAGCCCCACATTAATAATAGTAATGTCTGTGAGCACTGAACGTGAGAACAAAGTCCCACTTGCTAATGAGTTGAGGAAATTAAGTTACACTATACTGAACATAACAAAGCACCTCGCAGCAGTGTGAGAACGTGGGAGAAAAAAATCTGGTATTCTTTTAAGATCCCCCAAAAGCAGATTAAAGAGAAAAAAAAATTGCTTTCTTTTGGTGTCATCCTTTTTTATTATTATTTGTCACTGCCTGAATGGACCAATAGAACAGCTGCCAAGTTCAACATGGCTGAAAAAGCTCTTGGCACGCTGAATCAACAGCCCAGCGTCGAACTGGCCAGCCTCCCTTCGACTGCGTTCCCAGAATGACGCCAAGGGAACCGAGTTTTCTGGCCAAGATGTGGTTTTGTGGCTGCAGTCAGTCAGGCAGAAGGAAGATGAAAACGATGCCATGTGGACAAGGAACCTTTTTTCTTCTTTCTTTGTGCCAATGTGTCTCCAGATCGGCTTGGGAGGACAGTGATCTGCCAAACCCACAGCACTGAGAATAAAGCTAAAGGTCAAAATTAGTTAGGAAGAACACAGTCGCTATGAAACGGATGTTTGATTTATTGTAAATGTGAGTTTTCCAGTTAATTTATGTGCATTTAAATGTGTGTTTCAGTGTGGGGCAAAGTGGAGCTGACTATGAATGACAACCTGGAGGTGTACCTCGGTGACCCGGCCGAGATCCCCTGCCATTACAGCTTCACTGGTGTGAACGAAGAGCCCAGCTTCGTCATAATCCAGTGGTTTGTGGTGAGTAAACTGACAGTGTCCGTCTGGAACTGGCTGTTCCAGAAACAGTCACGGTTTCTGCTTCACTTACAGCATAAAGCTTTAGTTCGCTGTAATATTCCATGGAGAATTGCAGGTTGATGCCTGCAGTTTTCAAATTTATCTGATTGATCACAACACAGCAGCAGTGGTGGGCAACAATAATTAAAAAGTTAGTTGCTCTAACACTAAAATACTAATATGAACATTAGTTCCTCTAGGCAGCACCAACACAATATTTAGCGGAAGGTAATGCGAAAGCGTTAGCTTCAATTCAAACTATATCTGCCCTTAAAAGACTACAATCCTTGAACACCACTTAAAATTTTGACATTATGTACATGTTCTACAATTCCCTTAGATATTAATTTTGTGTATAGCTGGTTCTCTACTGTCTGTTTGTCTCACTATTTTGCTTCAAATGAAGATATTAGGGAAACAAAAGAGACGAAATGCTGTGTGATCAGTCTTCACCCTCTTTAAAATAAAAAGGATGAATATAAGCTTCTTACTGCTTTAAGAGTTCTTGTCAGTCGATAGCCAAAACTTTAACACAGTCGTTTCGTTCAACTGAAAGTTTGCAAAACAGCCAAATAAGCTTCTTTAAGTTCACAACGAAGTCTTGAGTTTAAGTTTTAAGTTTACAAATAAACCGTTTCAAATTTATCCAGGAAAATCAATTCAGGGGAAGCTAGGTACGCTGATATTAACAAAGTTAAAGTTAGCAAAAATGCTAAACATAAGGTTAGCTGTGCTATTAGTGCATTAGCAACACTGTTATCAGTGTAGATCGTGACTAGTTTTGATAACCTTGATTGATTGCTATGTTCGTTGACAAATTAGAAAAATATTCAGTGGTTCATTTCCTACATATCCAACCTTAAATTATATGTGACAACTTGTAATACTAGTCCCTTTTAGAAAACACTTCAAGATGAGATTACGCCTTCTTTCTGCCGTCTCTTTGTTTTGTGAACGGAACGCCTCTAGAAAGCCCTTGACTTGCCTAACCTATGATGTTTTAATTCAGTGTTCTCACCTGGTTTCTCTTCAGAGATCTGCAGGAAACGGCTCACGGATGCGGATCTTCTACAGTGACGTCAACCAGCAGATAGTCGACAACAACACAGACTACAGCGGCCGCATCGAAGTGACCTCAGACCAGAGAGGAAACACACTCCTGATCCAAAACGTCCAGCTCTCTGACGAGAAGGAGTTCTTCTGCCAGGTCAACGGGCAGGAGGCTGGCAATGCCGAACGCAAGACTCACCTCAGGGTTTTTGGTAAGACAGCGCGCAAAACGACAAAGTATAATCTAATAGAAGATTTAAACACCTTAAACATCTTCAGTTGCAAATGTAGCTGTTATAACTGACCAAATATCTCGTTTTTCAGCTCCCCCAGAGGCTCCAGAAATTGAAGGCGTCCCTAATGGGATTTCTGTGACCAACACGATGCCGTCTAAGGTCGGTCAACTCAGTCTGAAGGTCAACAAATGCAATAAAATCCTAAAAAAAAAAAAATCTGGATAATTGAAACGGTATAAAAACCCCTCCAGGTGGCATCATGTGAGGTTCGAAATGGATTTCCTAAACCCAACATCACTTGGTACAAGGATAGCGAGCCACTGGTGCCTAAAGTAGGACGTAAGTTTTGACCCCTGTGGCTTTTCCTCCTTATGTTGGTGTATTTATATCAAATTGTACCTGATTGGTGTAAAGGTTTAACCACTGGCTTAAAGTAAAGGTTTGCTAAAAGTTTTAAAATAATAAAAATAATCCATGTATCAGTACTGCTAGCACAATTAGCCTGTTGAAAACAGTGCAGTCCTTAATGGGTAAGTATTGAAAAAAAGTACTTGCCTGGTAATTACTTACATATTTCTAAAGCTTGGTTTAACTTTGCTTGCTAAAGGTTAGTACTTGTAGAATCAAGAAATCCTGTAAATAGAACCTGTCTGACAACATGAAGTAGGCTAAAAACATGTGTCTTGCTAGATATGAAGCTATTGTAGCTTACAGTGCCTTGTGTTGTTCTGCTCCTTATTTTCATTGTCATGGTCATTGTGAGAAAAGTATTGATAAAGGTAAAAATGCTGAAATGTTTGATAACCTTTACAGTGCCTATAAAAAGTATCCAAACAACCCAGACATTTTCTGGTAACAACTTAAAGCTTTTTAGTGTGTGGAAAATGAGTTTTTTCAAAAATCGCCAGATTGTTGAGTCACAATCAAATGGGCACTGCTGTGTTATCTAGCAACCCCAACCAAGCCCAGCACCGTTACCTGGCAACCAAAGCCGAGCTCCAGCACATTTGGTCAGCTGGTTTTACTGCTCTATGTGCTGCACAATGGCTGCTGGAAAAGACAAGTGCTCAGTTGTTGACTTACCATCTGGAAGACGTTTGCTGCATTGTTGTTGTGCTGGAAGCACCACTGCTACTTTTTTAAATATGTATGGTTGTCTAATTGTGTATCTGTTTGCAGCTATTTTCACATGAGTTTAAATGTTGATTTGGGAGTTGAGGCCAGCAGCGGCTTATTTGGATTTAAAGTGACAAGACGCCCTAAAACAACTCATTCTGAAAGGATCTCAAAATAGACAAAACTGACCAGATAAAATCTCATGATCTCAAAATGATTTTGTGCAAATATGTAATGAACATGTTGTGTATAGTGCTAACCTGTTCAAGGAAGCATAGTGGCATCCACAACCACAGGATGCTGACTACTTGAATAATCAGGTTTTCCTGCATTTTCAGCCACAAGTTCACATGAGCTGATTCAAACACTTCATTTTGACATTGTTTCTTGCTGTGTTTTCACTATTCCAGAGGTAAACGTGATCATCCTGGTGACCCGGGAGTTCAGAGGCTTCTACTCTGTGCAGAGCACCCTGGAGTACAGGACACTGAAGGAGGACAAGGACTCCCATTTCTCCTGTGAGGTCAGCTTCTCTGTCCCGGGAGCCATCAGGACGAGGATGTCCCAAAGCATCAACGTCACCGTTCACTGTGAGTTTCATTCTGTTATACTGAGCTGTAGTAGAGCAGCAAGTCACTAATTAAACTCTAACGCCGTCTGTCTCACCTCGATTCTTGACTGTAATTGTCACCATAATTGCCTTGACAACGCTTTAATTAGCTCGGCTCAATGCTTCCCGCCTTTGCAGTTAGATAAACAGTTTCCTTGCTGTTCTGTATTGGTTCCAGTTCTGCTGCTAATTTCAGTATTTTCACATTAAAGCATACTTTTTTTATTTGGCTTGCAGTACGTGTGCTTCTCCTAGGGAGTTTATTGTTTTGCATTCGGCTGTAAAAGATGCTAATGTAATTGAACTTGCACTTTGTGAGTGGAATATTCATAAAAACACCCACGTCGGGAAAGCTAAAGCCAGTAAATCCGCAGTGCTGGGGAAAACTCCTGGAAAATGGAGGAAAACTGGTGCTCAGAGGCTAGACGTTTAAAATCTCTTCATCCCTTTCTGATTTGTCTGTTTGCTCACAATTTGTTAAAATCTGAATATTTAACAAAGCTTCTCCACCAGTCTTAAAAATGAATCTTATTAGTTAAAATTCAAGGGCAGAAAAAACATCTATATTAAAATAATTATGCCATTCGGTGTAAGATAAACAACCATGGCAAACCAGCATCAGTCATTTCATAACTTGGGGTATCTGCAAGAAAATGCATTGCATTCAGCATTGAACCAGTTATACTTTCAGATAATATGTGTTTGTACCCAACATTATCTAATGACTAAGTGAAGAGAAATGTCCAGAACATTTGTTTGTGCTGTCTTGCACAAACAAGGGCGCTCTAAAGGCTGAAGATTCTTGATGAAGATGAAGGGGTTTGCTCATTTTGAGACAGCAGCAGTCATTAAAGGGGACATTTTATGCAGAATTCACATTTTGCACATTTTTGTACTCTGATTTGAGTTTCTACTGATTCTAAAAACAACCCAAGCACTCAACAAGAAATCATCGCATCTGTTTTTGGGCAATAAGTTTAAGTTTTTTGGTGTCTGGAAAACGAGCCGTTTCAAACATCTCCAGAATGTAATGTCAAATCAGCAGGTACCGCCCGTTACATAGCAACGACCATTATCATGTCCTGGAGCTCCAGCATGTTAGCTGAGCTCCAGGACATTTGGTCAGCCGGCATGCTCTGTACAACGGCTCCTGCGAAAGACGAGTGTTTAGTTGTTCCCTTACCATCCAGAAACCACTTGCTGTATTCTTGTTGGTTGTGCAGGTGTCTGCACATCTGCTTTTCAAAGATGTTGTATAAATGTTCATCTGTCTGCAGCCATTCTCTAGAGCAAATCTAAATGTTAACTTGGGGGCATGGCCAGCAGCTTATTTGGATTCAAAGTGATAATGGCCTTAAAACAAGCCTTTCATTCTGAAAGCTGAAAATAGAACAGGCAGAACTGAGCTGACTAAAATCGATTATATATTTTGTGTAGCTTCTATGTGTATCCTAATCTGTTTAGGGATGTGTTGGGTCTATTTTGGTTCCCAACATGCAAGGAATCAACCAGAGGCACAAGTTACTCTTCTGCAGAAGAGGGGAGAGAAGCCAGACACGGAGAACCGCAGTCAAACAACTGTCTGGGACCAACTCCACCGGTTCTCACCTCTCAGCTGCTTTTTATTATCACGTCAAGGAAAAGAGGGTTAGGTTGCTTCACATAGTCACCCAGATAGTTTCGTCAGAGAACTCTGCCACAGGATGTTCTAGGATGCTCTTACAAGGCACAAAGCTGACTCGTCTATGACAGACAGTTTGATAAAACAAGAAGAGTGAGTGAGCATTTCTAATCTCCAAACAAACACTGATAAAACAAGAAGAGTGTGTAGGATTTCTAATCTTCAAGCAAACATCCAAAGAACAGTTAATAATGTGTCATAAAAGAAAAGGGGTCAAAGAAGAAACACAAAAGAATAATAATATGAAAACATATGAACTCATAATTTAAATAAACTTAGATAATTTATCCAACAGGATGTATTATAGGTCACCTGTAAAGCTTTACTAACAGCCTGTGAAAGCTTAGCCCCGCCCCCTGACAAATGTGGAGCACCAGAAGAGGGCAGAGAGAGGAGCTGCAGAGAACATGGCCAAGAGGAGAAGAGGATCCTTCATCTTTCATGGTTTTTACACATATCACACCAAATAACTAATGTCACAGATTTCAATTCTAAGAGTTCCTTCACAACAACATATTTATATATAACACAAAAGGAAAACCCCACCAAATGGCAGGATTCCAAAAATTTACAATAAACTCTTGTTGTTTCTCTCCACGGAAATCTTTAGTAAAAGGCGAAAGATTTATACGATTTGAAGAGAAACAAGAGTGAATGACCTGCTGATGCTGTAGCTGCCCCGTTTCTCCTGTCACCATACACACTTCAGTGACAGTGCTATTCGACTGAACAATGCATTGTGGGCACTGAAGAGCTGGCCTATGTTTTTTCAACCAGTTTAACTTTAGGCCTGTCAAGCTAACGTTGTTATCTTGACAGGCCTAAAGTTAATCAACAGGAGTAAAATATTTGAATTGTTGAGTTTTTATGTTGCTCAATCAAACAGCGCCGTCAGTGAAGTGTGTATGGTGACAGCAGAAACGGGGCGGCTACAGCAGCAGCAGGTCATGATCTCTTGTTTCTCTTCAAATCGTATAAATCTTTCGCCTTTTACTAAAGATTTCCGTGGAGAGAAAAAACTAGAGTAACATAAAATTTTTTGATACCCTGCTGTTCAGTAGGGTGCTCACTCCATGTTTAATATGAAATAAAGTAATAGCAACTTATAATGCAGTTGGATATAAAAGGATGATACACTGTGAGGAGCATAAAACAGTTTATTCTGAAAGCTCAAAGTAGGCAGAAATTTCATCATTTAATGGTGTTTCATATAAAAATGTCATGAACATGTTTTGTATAATAAAATAGATCTAGTCTCAATTGTTCAAGGAAGTGAAATATGTTACCTTTAACATGTAACTAACCTCCCTGTTAAACCATAGCCCCGCCCCCAACAGTATTGAAAAGATATCAATAAACTCCAAGCATGGCAACTAGAGTAGATGATGAAAGGAGCTGTTCCTTCATCTTCCATGGTTTTTACACGTATCACACCAAATAATGACTAATGTTTCAGATTTCACTGTAACTCACGGATTTGCTTTACAACAACATATTTATATATAATACAAAAGGAGAATCCCACCAAAAGGCAGGATTTCAAAAATTACAATAAACTCTTGTTGTTTCTTTCCACGGAAATCTTTAGTAAAAGGCGAAAGATTTATACGCTTTGAAGAGAAACAAGAGTGAATGACCTGCTGATGCTGTAGCTGCCCCGTTTCTCCTGTCACCATACACACTTCACTGACGGCGCTACTTGACTGAGCAATGCATTGTGGGAACAAAAAGCTGGCCACGCCTATGTTTTTTAACCAGTTTATTCCAACATTTGAATTTAATATGAGTTTCAGCATTATGTCCCTGTGGGATCAGTAAAGTATTTTTGAATTTGAATTAATTCTAGATATGAAAATTATGTACGCTTTTTTGTTATGTAGCGACTTTGCCACTATTTTTTTTTAGCAACTTTTCAGGTTCCTCACAAGATTTACAATAAACTAGATTTGTTGTAGACTTTTATGACGACATCGCTCTGCTTTGTCCTGAAAGAGAACTGAGTCCTATGGAGCTGAATTTGGGCCATAAGGTTTGTTCAAAAGAAAAAAGTTTAGAAAATGTTAAAAAAAATGCTCAGAACTAGTTTTAAGATTCAATGGTTTTTTTCAGTCTCAAAACTGTTGGCGCTGTTTAAATAGCATCGATACTCTTTGTGCATGTCATGTGGGAAAAAAATTATTGATAAATTTTCACAGCATATTCAGTCTGTTTAGCATTTCTCAAGCTCTCAAAGTAAAGTTAGAACAAATACTTGATTACATATATATATAAAAGAAAGTCTATAAAATAGTGATGTTACGTGATGTGCCGAGGCTTCGAGGCGTGTGTCGAGTAATGGAGGGGGCGTTTCCGTAAAGCGCGTATCGAGGCTTGCTTCATTTAGGGGAGGAGCCAAAAACGATGACGTCGGAAGCCTCGCTGCCTGGCTGTACCACGTGACTGCTTCGGGACGTGGCTCAGATGTTGGCGCAGGATTTGACAGCTTTAGAAACCCCACAGGCTCCATTCAAAATGTGGGCTGTTGTAGGCGAGTTGCGGTCAGTTGAGAGAGTGGATAGAGTTTTGATAGTTTGGATAGCAGAGTTTGGATAGTGGCTATTTAGTTTGAGACAGTTAGTTTGGTGTTTGGAGAGTTTAGGAGAGAGAGAGAGAAAGAGATAGGAGATTTAGGAGCGCGAGGACAGGATAGGAGTAGGATGGAGCCGGCGAGAAAGAGGAGGATTTCCCCTATGTGGGAACATTTCGATTTGATAAGCCCTAACAAGGTAAGGTGAACTGAACATTTGCAGATGCATTATGTTTGCTTATGAGGAACTGTATTTTTCACTGTTTCTTATTTTCTGTAAAGGTGAGGTGTTTATTGTGCTCCAAGGAGTTGGGGTACAATAATAACACCTCATCCATGTAGTGTCAAAAAAGTGAAATCGTTTGAAACCAAAAACTGTGGAGAAATTGTTGTTTCTTAATAAAAATGCATGAAATCATCCAAGTTACACAAGCATTAGCCTATTCACTACCCCCTCCCTAGTTCACAAGCACTTTCACTGTCCTCTGCCTGATTAAGCCCAGGCCATTTTTCTAGAGTCACAGAAAAACTTTATTACACAACATGCCATATCACATGACACTACTATTTTGGGAATAATTACACACAGAGGATACATTCAAACAATATTTTATTATACACATATGTGTATATATAATTTATGTAGACAAATTATTTCGTCCTACATCTTTTGTGAAGTCATTCCCAAGAGCCATAATAGACAAAAATTCAATGCATCGCACGTATTAAGATACAGCTGGCTGTGATTATACACCTGGCCAGTAGGTGGTTTCGTGTGCACATGAAGCCTCAAGAAATGAACCCTTTCTCGAACCAGTTGGCTCAAGTGGTTCAATGCCTCATGAGGCTTCATCTCACCATCACTACTATAAAAAAAGAAAAGTTAACTCAATCTTAAAGCCATTTTCAACCTAGCAGAGATATTGTAGAAACTATAACATTCAGAATCTTAGTAATAACTTTTTGTTTTCATAAACACAGGAAAAAACCCCCGCCAACTAGAAGGTTATCAAAAAATTGGGTTAAACTCTTGTTGTTTCTCTCCACGGAAATCTTTAGTAAAAGGCGAAAGATTTATACGCTTTGAAGAGAAACAAGAGTGAATGACCTGCTGATGCTGTAGCTGCCCCGTTTCTCCTGTCACCATACCCACTTCACTGACGGCGCTACTTGACTGAGCAACAAAAAAACTCAAAAACTTAAATATCTCACTCTTGTTCATTAAACGGACTGAAAACTTTTCCTCATCTGCTGTTTAGTGTGGTCCTTCTATGTTCAATATTAAAATACTTTGTCAACTAGGAGCAATTTACAGCATACAGTGGGACTTGGAACGTTGTCTTATTTTACGATCTCGGTGCACTGTCTGTGTAAAGGGAAATTACTTCGCAGTTACAGCATAGAGACAAGACACAATAACAAGTACCACTGAGTAGTAATTGTAGACAGAATAAAAAATAAAAATAAAATATAACATGCTGTCAATATAAAAGTGGAAATGACCAAATCTTTGTGCTGAACAAAAACTGAGTGCTATGGACCTAAACTGGGGCCATAAAGTTTGTTCATAAGAACAACATTTGAAACTGAAATTTAAAAAAATCAATTAAAACTTAAAATTAATTTTAAGTGGAAAGTGAAAAAAAAATTTGCCACTGGAAAAACGTTTAGAAACGGGAAAAAAAGACTTTAAACTGGTTAAAAAACATAGGCGTGGCCAGCTTTTTGTTCCCACAATGCATTGCTCAGTCAAGTAGCGCCGTCAGTGAAGTGTGTATGGTGACAGGAGAAATGGGGCAGTTACAGCATCAGCAGGTCATTCACTCTTGTTTCTCTTCAAAGCGTATAAATCTTTCGCCTTTTACTAAAGATTTCCGTGGAGAGAAACAACAAGAGTTTATTGTAATTTTTGAAATCCTGCCTTTTGGTGGGCATTTCCTTTTGTGTTATATATAAATATGTTATTATAAAGCAAATCCATGAGGTGAAGTTTTCAGTCTGTTTAATGAACAAGAGTGAGATATTTAAGTTTTTGAGTTTTTTTGTTGCTCAGTCAAGTAGCACCGTCAGTGAAGTGGGTATGGTGGGTATTACAGTTTTGAGACTGAAAAAAACCATTGAATCTTAAAACTAGTTCTGAGCATTTTTTTTTACATTTTCTAAACTTTTTTCTTTTGAACAAACCTTATGGCCCAAATTCAGCTCCATAGGACTCAGTTCTCTTTCAGGACAAAGCAGAGCGATGTCGTCATAAAAGTCTACAACAAATCTAGTTTATTGTAAATCTTGTGAGGAACCTGAAAAGTTGCTAAAAAAAATAGTGGCAAAGTCGCTACATAACAAAAAAGCGTACATAATTTTCATATCTAGAATTAATTCAAATTCAAAAATACTTTACTGATCCCACAGGGACATAATGCTGAAACTCATATTAAATTCAAATGTTGAAATAAACTGGTTAAAAAACATAGGCGTGGCCAGCTTTTTGTTCCCACAATGCATTGCTCAGTCAAGTAGCGCCGTCAGTGAAGTGGGTATGGTGACAGGAGAAACGGGGCAGCTACAGCATCAGCAGGTCATTCACTCTTGTTTCTCTTCAAAGCGTATAAATCTTTCGCCTTTTACTAAAGATTTCCGTGGAGAGAAACAACAAGAGTTTATCGTAATTTTTGAAATCCTGCCTTTTGGTGGGATTCTCCTTTTGTATTATATATAAATATGTTGTTGTAAAGCAAGTCCGTGAGTTACAGTGAAATCTGAAACATTAGTCATTATTTGGTGTGATATGTGTAAAAACAATGGAAGATGAAGGAACAGCTCCTTTCATCATCTACTCTAGTTGCCATGCTTGGAGTTTATTGATATCTTTTCAATACTGTTGGGGGCGGGGCTATGGTTTAACAGGGAGGTTAGTTACATGTTAAAGGTAACATATTTCACTTCCTTGAACAATTGAGACTAGATCTATTTTATTATACAAAACATGTTCATGACATTTTTATATGAAACACCATTAAATGATGAAATTTCTGCCTACTTTGAGCTTTCAGAATAAACTGTTTTATGCTCCTCACAGTGTATCATCCTTTTATATCCAACTGCATTATAAGTTGCTTTTACTTTATTTCATATTAAACATGGAGTGAGCACCCTACTGAACAGCAGGGTATCAAAAAATTTTATGTTACTCTAGTTTTTTCTCTCCACGGAAATCTTTAGTAAAAGGCGAAAGATTTATACGATTTGAAGAGAAACAAGAGATCATGACCTGCTGCTGCTGTAGCCGCCCCGTTTCTGCTGTCACCATACACACTTCACTGACGGCACTGTTTGATTGAGCAACATAAAAACTCAACAATTCAAATATTTTACTCCTGTTGATTAACTTTAGGCCTGTCAAGATAACAACGTTAGCTGGACGATAAGTTATTGTGATAAATGCTAATATTGTTGTTTTTAGACAGTTTTCAGCTAATGTAATATTAACACCATTACATTCAAGAACACATTCTCACAGATCAATGAGCTTTAAGCTTTAGTGAACATTTAACACTGGACCTGGAAGACATTTTAAATATCCAAAATAAACAAACAAAACAGAAACCATAAATAGAATGAATTATGAAGTCTCGGTAAACAAAATTGCCCTTCAAAAAAAGGGGCAAGTTGAGATCAAAACATCAGACTGGAGACTTTTGCCTTCCAGTTTTTGGTAGAAAGAGAAAATGCAAATGGATTTGATTCAGCTTAATTTGTCTTGCGATTAATTGACAGGCCTTTCTGTCTCTTAACAAACTATCACAACATAGTGACAGTTTTACCAAATATGTAAAAACATATTCTTTATGATTATGGGCTATTGATTACCAGCTACAAAAGTTGATTTCTGGATGTAGTTACTCTTTAAAATTGTCTTGTTGAGTTTTAATTTGGAGAAGTCATTTGTAATATTGATTGTGTTGATCCAGTTGGGTTTTTGTTTCTTATGAACATCTGATAATTTGCATATTTTGCCAGTAAACCCAGTCTGCAGGTTCAGCTGTATCAAATAAAACCTCCTCTGATTATTGTTGGAACAAGTCAAGCCAAGCCAGACTGGATCTGTCAGCATTATGGAAATGAACTTGTGAAGTGACTTTACCAGCATGCCGAATAAGCCTGCCTAATTTAGTTTATTTCTTTGTGTGTGTGTGTGTGTGCGTGTGTGCGTGTGTGTGTGCAGACCCCACCACCATGATGGAGCTGTGGAAGGATTCGCCGCAGGGCTTGGTCAAAGAGGGGGATACCGTAGAGCTGCGTTGCCAGGGTGATGGCAACCCCCCGCCGATCTACATTTTCAGCAAGGAACAAGTAAGAATGGAGCGTCTTTTCTCACCCTGCATCCTCCGAGAGCGAGTGAGTGACACACAAGAGACACGCAGGGAGTGATTTTGAAACGCCGCGCTCTCAGTGCCCCGTGCAGACACCAGCGTGGAGGGTCTGTAGGACTCTGATCCGGCTGAGACCGGAGGCCGTGTTGGCGAGCAGGGCTCGTTCCCACGTCAGACACACATTCATTGTGTCTCTGCAGAACACAACGGCTCAG